>NW_025939978.1:44811-288392 GCF_000764305.2 Hyalella azteca
CACGTGTATGGCTGATGTATCCTCATGTACACTTCAGGCGCTGGGACACGTGTATGGCTGATGTATCCTCATGTACACTTCAGGCGCTGGGAGGACGTGTATGGCTGATGTATCCTCATGTACACTTCAGGCGCTGGGACACGTGTATGGCTGATGTATCTTCGTTAACACTCCATGCGCTGGACCAACTCGCCTGTGCCGCTTCAGTGCCCCAGAAAGCTTATGCATTATTTATCAAGTTTCGTCTTCTGAAACCTGCGGTCGCAGTTCCGTGTTACGCCGTGCAATCAAATCCATCTTCGTGTACGTAGCCCTCGCTGCCCTGCATATCGCATGTCTAATGAGCACCGCCATGTCTTTTCTTTATTATTGAGCTGGTAATAAATCGTAGCTGGTGTCTTTTAAAATGTTGCGTAGGTTCTTAGTCATGGCTGCTCTCTTCATGCATATTGTATGCATAATAAATCGTAGCTGCTCTCTTTTAAAATGTTGCGTGGGTTCTTAGTCATGGATGCTCTCTTCATGCATATTGTATGCAAAATAAATCGTAGCTGCTCTCTTTTGAAATGTTGCATGTGTTCTAAGTCGTGGCTTCTCTCTTCATGCATATTGTATGCATAAGAAGTGGTGGCTGATCTTATGCTAAATATTATATTCATGATACTTATTGACATGTGTTTTGCTGAATGTTTCATGTTAAACAAATTTTGAATGTTCATTTTTTAAATATTGAATAAAAATATTTCGTTGCTCTTTTTCTCCAAAATTTCGTATGCATAATAACATGTAGCTGGTGAAGGCTAAATATTGTGTGCGCAATACCATCGTGGCTGTCTCGCCCTTATATATCTTATGCGTAGGAAGTCGTGGTTGGGCAAGAGTGCAATAAGTCCGAGTTGTTCTTTCCCTAAATATTGTAATTTTACACATCGGGGCTGCACTTTTGTTTACGTGTCTTGCAAGTAAGTCGAGGTGCTATATTTGCTCGAAGGCTGTATAACTCAGAGATATTTATTAGCTGACAAATAGAAACTCTACCAAAAAAACGCTCCATCGTTCTCTTGTAGACAAATTTATTAGGGTACCAAGTATCTTCTGTTAGTTCAAATTATACAATAAATACGAGGATTCTGTATGAGTATTTTAATTCTATATTCCCGAAAGACGCTGGCAAGACGAAGAACAAAGAATTGCAAGAGTCTCAGTCCTGGCAAATATATGGTCTGTGTCTTGGGTGGACAGTCTTCGCAAAATACCAAGAGGCTTCTCCCTTCTTTGTGACTGTCGCAAGGTCAAGTTCAGAGCCATACAGACGTTCGCGAGAGGTGGTCTTAATGAAACTTTTTCGCTTTATCCTTATTAGTGGAAGGCGGATTCTACCCAATTATTCTAGGAACATTTATCTCGTTTTGTCGGCTGCATATCTTCAGTTCAAGTTATACAATGGATAAATTTTAAGATGTTTCTTATTTGTATGAAATTATAAATAAGATGTTTCTCATTTGTAAGAAATATATTGTTTATACAGCATTGTTGTTTTATGAAAGCAATACCAAATTTTAGGTGTACATTGTTTTAGGAAGTGGTATCTAATTTTGTTTGTCTTTTGAATAACACTCCATTATCGTCTGACATTGAATCAACGTTGATAAGTGTAAACGTATAATTTACGCCTTTTAAACGTTTTTTCAACGTTATTGAGTCGGACGTTTTAAATATTTTGATTTTACTTGTTTTGTTATGGTTGACTTGTATGAAAAAGCGGTGCTGCTTTCAGGATGGTTACGACAAAATACTTAAATCCTGTTTATTCCCTTGTTCGTTTTTATGCTTCTTTCTAACGTTTTGTAGCTTTCATGCACTGTAGCTTTCATTTTTGTAGCTTTTCATTTTGTAGCTTTCAGCGTTTTGTAGCTTTCATGGTCTTGCATTCGGTCCTTTCTCCATTTAATGTAAATTGTCTATATAGCATTTTGCTTTCACATCCTCTCAGTTATCGAGTTATGTCTTTCATGCAACAATACAATAGCTTTATTTTGCTCTCGTGCTGTTGCCAAGCACAAAAAGTCAGGATCAATCTGCTCAGGGCTCTCTTTGTAATGCAAGCTAGAGAAAGGAGGCCGCTATTCTGCCGCACTTTTTGTTTGCATGATTCAGTTTAGCTCGTGCTCAGTATTTGAATTATAACTCGTCTCTTGATGGGGTATTTGAGTTATCGGTCTCCTAAGAATGAGGCTCCATAGTATTCATTTCCGATTAATGAATAACGATACTCATTGATACAGATTCGTAACTGAAAGGCTCGTTAGCTAACAACAGATGGAGATCTACACAACTGCGAAATTTTTCCCGTATTCGTTTATATTCTCGATTCCGAACGCTGCCATTGACTTAGAATTGTATGCCAACATTGCATGTTTATTGGTGGCAATTTTACACCATGTTTATGTATAGTGCACCGATACCATTCAAATCAGCCAATAGTGAATAAATCATTGATCTCGCACACAATAGACAAAAGACGATGACATATTGTATAGTTGCACAACACAGCTTGTTCAGTGAATGGACTAACGGAAGCAGCTTTTCCCTAATGTATTTAAAATTGACTGAGAAGTGCAATGCACTATATGATAAGTGATTTGTTTATACGCCAACAGATTTACACATGAAAGATTAAAAGCCCTGAAAATGCCAGACTCGATCATTGTTTATGTTGAATTGAAATCTTTGAACACGTCTGGTGGAAGAGATTAAATTTGAGGGGTTTAATTATTTTGCAAGTTTTGAACATGGAAATATTTTCTGCTAAATAAGTCTAATTTAAGTTCACAAATGTGTCATTTATCGCTAGTTCCGACAATTAAAGATATTTATAAATTGGTAAACAGAATTAAACTAACCGTCGAGTAGTTCACACTTAAATATCTTCGGGCACTTGCGTGCAGGACGGTAGTTAAGACCTTCACAGATATCGCCCTTTGTGATTTGAATTGATAATTTTAGGCGTATGAATTATTATTTCAAGGTAATTCCGGCTTCGACTGATCCCCCTCTGTGCATTTATAATTATTTCGATTATTCTTGTCATAAATACGATGTGTTTCCCACGATTATGAAGCTCATTTTTATTTCCTCTGCATTGAGTCACTGAGATTCTGTTTGTGAAGAGCACAATTAATTATTGATATGATATTAATTCTTTGCTGTCGTGAGCTTTTTTCTCACTTCACTCTTTTTAATTATTAACTTTAATTATTATTATATTAATCTCTCAAATTAGCAGGTTTGACTTTAATTTTAATTTTGTAAAATATTTATTAATTTGAAATAATTTAATTAGGTTAAAAAAATTATTGAGAAGGATTCAATTTAACTATGATTGATTAATTGTAATTAATTTTATCTTATTCTATTTAAAGTGCTAGAAATTCAAATTTTCATTTGTTAGCTGAATTTCGTTACGACGTTTCTCATGGATCGATTTAGCTGCCAGAATTAAATGAGTGTATTTGCATGCGCCGTAGCCATAACTTGAGGCGTTCGGGGGGCGATTGATTATTCAATATTCTTGAGGAAGTTACTTGTATTTTACCCTTTGTGTGTTTCACCGTGCAATTTCAGAGCCATTTATACCATGTTTTCCTACGTGGAGCATTTTTGTCGAAAACGTGGACATTTGTCGAAAAAAATGTCCTCAACATAAACCGTAGCTAAAGAGAGCAATCATACCACGCATATATGACGTTGAAAATAACGTTGAAAAAAACGTGGTTTCAGCGCAATAAACTCTTAATCAAAAAATTTTAACGTCATTAGCTCTCAGGGATTCTGAACTGTTTAAGAACTTTGATGGACGATACTTGTATTTAAAATTTGCTATCTATTTTTTATTTGCGGGATAATTTTTGGTTGGCAGCGGAAAAGTCCAGCATCCACATAATTCTTACCAAGAATTACGTTGTTTAATTGGTCAGTAATACCGAGAGTTAATTAATCGGTTTTGTGTAGCTAATTTGGCTTAGCGAGTGAATATTGATTAACTTCGTGTGTCAATTGATTAACTTCGGAGCAATTACTTCTAGGTATGCCATGACGAATGAACCAAATAATTCCCAATTAAAAAATTTTCCCCATCAGGCTTCTGGTCTTGTTTTAATTCCGAACTGTTTCATGATTTCATTTTTTATTATTTTCATTATGATGATGCGCCATCGCAATTTAGTCAGTGATTATAAGAAGTTATTGTTATATATTTAGTTATGTTACATTATTTTATTATAAAAAGTAATGATTTTTTCGAATATATCAGATGGTCGAACTGTGACAAGTTTAGAAAATAAGTGTTCTTTCCTTCAACTTTTAAATTTATTTCTTATTTGAAGTCGAAAATTTATGTTTCTTTTCCCACGCATTACTTTACATTCTATGATGTTTAGTTACATTTGCTTCTACAGGTATTTCGTTATGACAATTATACTGGAAAGCTGTCCGAATTTAAATTTAATTACAAAAATTTGAACGTAAGCGTTTCCTTGCCGCCATGATTCACGAGGTCTGATAAATCAACGTAAGACTTTAGATGATCTTTTAAATATCAAGATCAAGCACTCACTCATAAAGATGAATTGGTCAATATAGTCCAAATAATGGCACATTATCTTTCTTTCTAATTCTCTCTCTTTTTCTTTCATTCTCTCTCATTTTCTCTCACGAGCAGATTACGGTAGCACTGATACAGCACTTTTGTCTACCAAACAAGGATGAGATGACCCATACAAGTACAAAAAGTGCACCGACATTCGGATCACAACAAACTCATTTCTTTGAGTGATAGTCACGTATGAATTAAGATCAATATGTTAGGCGGGTCACCGGGTCCAACGTCCAGCCGTGTTGCCGTGTAATTTATTGATGCGGACTCGTGTAATTCTTTTACGTATTGTACTCCGTATCTCTGATTTACGGTCTCGCTGTCACGATGGTCCGCAAATATGTCAGCTTTATTTATGACTCTGTTCTGAATAATTGATGTTCGTACGCAACCCGCGGAGACTCGAGCAAAGCCAGAATAAAACCTATAATTTGAGTCGTATCATGAGAAACATTTCATTTAAAATTATACTGGTTTGTACGTAATATTGACCAGAATGTGGTTATTGTTGCTTAGTGGTTATTAAGAAAGAAAATTTATTTTGAATGACAGTTGCTAACTCCTAGCACGGGTATCTAAGTAAGCCGGCGTTAGAGTCGTGCCGTCTAATTCTAGTTGCTTAGTCTTTATTGAGAAAGAAAATTTATTTTGAATGACAGTTGCTAAATCCTAGGACGGGTTTCTAAGTAAGCCGGCGTTAGAGTCGCGCCGTCTAATTCTAGTTGCTTAGTCTTTATTGAGAAAGAAAATTTATTTTTAATGACAGTTGCTAACTCCTAGCACGGGTATCTGCGTAAGCCGGCGTTAGAGTTGCGCCGTCTACTCATTAGTAATGCTTGCCACGATCATTCTTCTGAGAGTGCCGCAGTAAATTCTATCAAACTGCCTTCTTAACTTAAAGCCGATATGTGGACGGCCAACCATCCATTGTTAGCACTCAGTGAAGCCTCTTCCTTTGTTCCCTGAGCGCGCTAACTTAGCGTGACACTCCTTCTTTGCTCACTACACGAACTTGGACGGATTTTTTTTTCTTACGAACTTGGACGGATTTTTTTTCTTTTCGGTAGCGCAGCCGACCTGGTTCTGCGGACATACAATCAGTACCAAGGGGTCGAGTGAAGCTCATGGCCTTGAGACCGACTGTTCTTATTCATGCATTGTTTTTGGTTAGAAATTATTGATTTCAAGATTCAGTGCTGTGCATTGCTTACGGTGGATTCCTTCTATATGTTTAATAATAAATCTGTAAAGATTGAATACTAGAATTTAGATGCAACATCAGTATCTTTTTAAGCTAGTACATGCGTTCATTTCGGGTGTGATAAATTTTAAGAAATTTAATGCGATCAGGAAATAAGAAAAAGGTTTAATTTGATAGTTAATGTATATCGTCTTAATGTGTATCGTGTAATGTGAGTTCATATTTCCGGATGGCAGTCGTGGCTGAGGCTGACATTGACTGCCATCCTTTTCTGCTGACCGAAACGATAAACAAATTCTTCTCGAGGACTCCGATTAGAAAGCAATCTAGCAGAAACTTCTTGTGTCTGCTCCTGCTGAGACAAAAATCATGCCAACTGATCTGAATCGAAAGAAAAGTCATGGCGAACTCAGGAAGTCTTTGTGAGACGAAATTTTCTTACTCGCTGCTTTGTTATCCTTAAAGTTTGTTCGAGGTTACCTCGAGTGTTAGAAATATTATTAATCACTTGAGCGGCACATGATTCTATTTGAAAGTTGTTGCGGTATTATTTTTTAGACGAACTTAGCGAAAAGTTATAGCATTTATTCATCATATGAATTATTTATACCAAAATTCAGCTCTGAAATCTATGTTGGTGTTATGCGTTCTAAAACGTCATGTAGTCCACTTGATACGTTGGTTTGATATCTCCTAGTGTTACGCACACTGAAATATTATGCAGTCTGCTTAAAATGAGTGGTATTGTATCCATATCTAACGTAAATACGTATAACGTCCAAGGATCATCTTATCGCATTTAGCCAAATTTATGGGTGTTTCAGACTGGCTTGACCGGCTTAATTGCGCTGAATTTTTGTCATGCGTCATGTAATGGAGAAGCCTATAGGCAGACGGCACTCAGGCTCCATCGTTTATCAGGAAAAACCATTACATTAAAATGCCTTTCATATTGAAACGATGTGGGGTGCCTTGCAGAGCTGGCCTGTGAGACGCCAATGATAATATGGTGATGGTTTTTTTCAGGGTCGAATGTACAGGAATTTTGATTGTGACTCTTGTCGTGTAGTTATTCTTTTTGTTATATTATGTGATATATTAATTACGTTTTGTTATTGTGATAAGAGACTGGGTTGTTGAACTGTTGTTTCAGGAATTTCTAGGCTTCGCTATAAATGCATCATTGAAAGATTATTTAATGTTTTTTTTTTGTCTGCTACCCGCGAACTCTTTTTTTGCTGCTAAATTATAATATCTTTGAGCGATTTATAAAATTCTCGCTTAAATGTTTAATCGACGGAGATTTCTTCATGCACACGAAATTCATTTACATTAGAATGTTGTTGCGGCGAGAGCCAGATGCAAAGGCTCGATAAACATTTCTTCTTCTTTCATCAAAAGGAACAATTTGCCAGGCAATTGCGAGTCGATGAGTGGTAATATACCGCTCTCTCATTCCTGTCATGAACCATCAGGTTGGCCACATTAGAAGCGTCTGATTGCATCGCTGATGACACATCGGTCTGTCCATTGTTTGCCCTACTCAGCGGTCTTCGGCGTATTATCGGTGGCCACATGTGTTTGCTTTCCTTATGGCTTGCCCTACTCAGCGGTCTTCGGCGTATTATCGGTGGCCACATGTGTTTGCTTTCCTTAATTATGGGTTGCCCTACTCAAAGGTTTTAGGCATATCGTCGGTGGTCACATGTGTTTGCATTCCTTATGGCTTGCCCTACTCAACGGCCTTCGGCGTATTATCGGTGGCCACATGTGTTTGCTTTCCTTATGGCTTGCCCTACTCACAGGTTTTAGGCATATCATCGGTGGCCAAATGTGTTTGTATTCATGGCAAATTATCGTCATTTATTGGCCAAACGTCGTCCCATCTTGGCAGATTATCATCAATTAATGGCCTAATTTCGTCCAATTATGGCTGACGATCGTACCTTATAATTGACAGATGATAATAAATCCTTGGCCAATATCATCTACTCATGTCCAATGGTCGTCCATGCTTGGCTTTGGTACTCAATTTTTTGCCTATTTGCTCATCCAAAATCTGGTAAATGTTTTGTTTGCCTTAACATGGCGACTCTCAATCAACGTTTCTCGCTGACGCTCAATACCCTATAGCCACTGAGCTGCCACGGAGACTAAAATTGTACGCTAATGTGAATGACGGTTACCTCCACTAGTTGCGTGCCGAGGTTTAAACTGAATTTAGTTCTATTTGTTTGAATAGTTGCAGGATGTAGTGGTATGCGGTAGGAATCGAGTCGTAACAAGACTAGCAAGTAGAAGTTTAACTATGGAACAGGAGTAGTTTCTTAGAAGTATTTAGTAATGGAATAACGTAAGTATTACTTTGATTATAGTGTAGCGGTAATAAATTAATTAAAAACTCATTTTTAACAACATTGTTAACATTGTGAATGGTACTAAAGAAATTATCAGCATAAATAGCCTACCCAACAACAGCGGCAATGCGGACTTCAAAAGTACGGCTTGTGGAAATTATCAGCATAAATAGCCTACCCAACAACAGCGGCAATGCGGACTTCAAAAATACGGCTTTTGGCATGAAAATTGTAATCAATAACAGTAATAGTTTCTCCCCTGGCAAGATATTTTTTTGATTTCCAAATTACGACTTGTGGCATGAAAATTCTAATCAATAACAGTAATAATTTCTTCGCTGGCAAGATATTTTTTGAATTTAAAAAATACGGATTGTGGCATGAAAATTGTCATCAATAACAGTAATAGTTTCTCACCTGGCAAGTTTTTTTTTTATTTCAAAAGTACGGCTTTTGGCATGAAAATTGTCATCAATAACAGTAATAATTTATTCGCTGGCAAGAAGTCAGAAATGTTTTTTCGCATACCAGCTTGTGCTATCTTATTTTGCACCATTCAATCACGATTTTGACTGAAGATTCATTAAATTTTAATTCAACCAATTTATTTCATACAATAATCTTTTCTATTTTTAAAATAATCGCGAATAACATATTTTAAATCTATTTTCTGCTTTTGAAGCAATGTGTCACTAAGAAATTTAACATTCAATATGTTCACATAAACAATTATTGAAATAACATAGAAGCGTTCGTCCACATCGCAGGTCAACAGGAGTGGCCAGGTGGCATGGCTCGCTTGACCGCTTCCATCTTGCAGGCTCTGTGCCAACATGCGACCTATTAATAACGTCATTATTGCTGACGTTAAATTCCAGTCTGCCTGCAAAAAAAGTTGCTTCTCAAGTTTTCTATAACCTAGTGAGAGGGCAGACGTGTCATAACATTGAAGACTGCGAAGGAATTCTTTTTAAACTAATGATTGTCGTAAATCTTTTATCAAAAAGTTCTTATCGGCGTTCATTGAACAGGCCTGAATTGAAATGAAGTTCGAGTAAAACAATTAGGAAAATTTTTTCCGAACTTGTCATAGGGCTTACGTGCAATGTTATTTGTATACAACTTTTTGAACTTCATCTCATAGATGACTGCCAATATATCAATGCTGATGACTTATTGTGCGTGTTCTTTATAACAATATTCTTTCTGGTATGCGAAAGACACACTGGCAGCAGCATGGTAATCGGGGCATAAGTGTTCTCTCTGTTGCAGCCTTTTTGAAGTTCATCTGATATAGATGACTGCTAGTATATTAATGCTCATAACGTGTGCGTCGTCTTCATAATGATATTCTACCTGCTATGCGAAAGACACCCTGGCAATATTATGGTAAAATATCGTGAACCATAAAACAATCAGGAAGCGAATGGGAAAATTTGCATTGAAGTTAATAATAAAAATAATGCTATAATTTATGGTAATTGGGGCATAAGGGTTCTCTCTGTTGCAGCGTCAACCAGTCTGCAATAATTGTCCAGCAGCAGAGCCTGGTGCTCCAGATCTCACCTTCTGGCTGTAATTTTCTTAGGCCTAAACCGTCCAGACTTGACGCGTCATGCTCATGAAAGAACAACATTTGTGCTGGGCTCCATTTTACCGACTTGATTGAGGACATAATTACGTCTTGCGTCACCTCCAGCGCTGTGCAATTATTATTCGTAGCCTAACGCTGTCTCATTTCAACTTTTTATTGTTATATTCATTCATGAGTTATAGTTGAGCTTGACCATATCGATATCAGACTCTTCACTTTAATGTGAAGTGAATAAATCTTGTGACTCTTTGAATAATCGGATAAATTCTCACGTACTGGCAAGGGTGCACTTTCAAGGTACCAGTATACATGAACTTCAATCATCTCATCTGTTTCAGTTAAATTTTTCTGCATTTGTACCTGATATTAAAAAACACATCACAATTCATAGGTTTACATAAAATGTGGATGTAATTAAATATGTGTGTTTTGCACGCTTCCTTCAGATCAGGAAGCTCATGTGTACAACTCTATCCTTAAAGTAAAATTTCTCAATCGCTGCATTATTCAATTGTTCATGGAGATGACATATTTCTTACGGGGTTAGAAATGAATGACTCACAAACATACCTCCTAGTATTTTTATACCCGGGAAAATGGTCTTTCCATACTTCGCAATCTCTCTTGGACGGATGAGCATAGGTTATTCAGAAGAAAGTGTTGCACATATCAATTTTCCGTTGTTTATTTGGTTGTGCTGAACAATTTTTCATTGAAGAATGTTGAAGTGTAAATTGTACAATTAATTTCTTTCATTCTTCAGGTAAGGAAAAGTCTTCTATGCACTGGGTCGATTCGTGTTGAGTGAAGCTTGCACGTGAGTACCACAGATTTTATGATGTTGTTTAAAATTGGCCGTGTGCATTCATCGAGATTTGTAGCCTATTAGTAAAGCAAATGGAAATTTTTACTTTTCGTAAAGTGAAATCATTAATTCCTATTCCCAAATGTTTTTTCTAAGAACAATTTTCATATTTTAGAAGTTTGGCTCACTAGTTGCTGAAGTTGGTGGCCGAATTATACACTCGCATCCATTGATGTGTAGTTGAACTCTCCGGTACAATTCACTAATAAATCACAGAATTTAAACTTTCACAAGCATTTGTTGTTTACATGAGTATTCTTATCTGATATCATGTAGTTTGAAGTTAATATTTTGTTTTCTCAGTTATACAAAAAATGTTAATAACATAGTTCAAAGTCGAAAAATTCCATTAAACCGAGCTTAGGAGTGATGCGCTAAAGTCGCACCCGTCGCGTACGGTGCGGAAGTGAGAGTCTGGGGAAATTGTCGTGACATGGCGGGCATACTGTACTATAGGTAATCCCGAGCTTGATTAAAAAATTATTTTAATAATTGTAAACAAAATTTAGGCATGGAAGTTTTGGGGTCAAGGCTGTGAGTATTGCATCTCTTTAAAATGAGACGATGTTGCTGACAATTTGATTATTAACTTTATTTTTCATGCTGTTTAAATTCGTTAATTCATAAATCATAATCTTTAAATCGGCAATAATTGGCTCCATTGATTACCCTCCAATTATTACTTTGATACTAAAAACCTCTTGTATCTATGATGTCTGAAATTAGCAATTGCTGTCCGCAGATGACTCGGCTATTTGATATCGAATTATCAATCCCTGGCAATGCCATAATTTGCTAACATGAGACCTATATCCTAGAACTTCTGGTGACCATCGTTTACTCCAATTTAGAAATTTCAAAGTGATGATTTACATATCACATTCAGTCGTTTAATTTCTTTGGTGTTTAGTTTATATTAAAATAAAAAATTAATCAGAAGAGCCATTAGGTGCAATAGTGGGGGTTTTCCTTATCTGTGTGACTTTCTTGCTTCAATTTTCAGCTGCGTCCGACCTATGTTACGTGCTTCATATTTACATATCGGGAATAAACAACGATATCATACGTGTACAACAGGTTTACATTGTTACGCGGCTATTGTATTTACGATACCGCAGAAACCCCAAGGAACCTGACCTAAGTCCTTGAGGATTGCTTCAGTTGCGTATGTCGTGTGGTAAGACTAGAATTTGTCAGCTCGCATCCCTCAGTTCGTGACTCTCAAAAAGTAATAGCTGAAAAGTGGCCACGATCTGCCTCTGCAGTGGCCGGCCTCGGCATGTCCATTTGCAAACCTCTTTTGTTCACATTATTGCTTTTGGTTTATCGCCTCTGAACTTAAAACTTTTGATCTGACAGGTCGTTGATCGGACTTGCATTTGCATATACGAAGAAATATTCCCGTTAGATCTAGGAGGTGGATCGTATAAGTTCGCTGTCGAGTAGCTAAATCATCTGAGATCAGTTCGAGAAAGCATGTTTCACTCGATTAAATTTAATGAGTTTTGCTCTTTCGTGCAATTATTTGAGATTACGACTATTCGATGAGTAGACGACCGCATCATCACTACATCAGACGACCACAAAATTTTTGTTATAAACTCAAAATAGTTCACAGTTCAAATTTATTTCCATTTAATGTTTGGATGAAAATATTGCATTGGTGTCCTGCACTTCAAAGGCCCGTTCAACGAATATGCCACGTCCAACCATGTCTGCTCCGAATCAAACTATGAAATTCATGATCAGCCAAGTACGAGTATGTTAAGTTTCCGAATTCAAACAGTAAGATCCGGTATTTCGGAACATCATCCGGGTAAAATCTGAGCAAATTAAAATCATTTCGAAGTAATTGATGTCCATCCGTGAATCATATATTGTGGCGCTCTTACTTCTAAATATAGTCGTTGTTATTAATCATTGTAAGCACTCTTCCCGATCGAACAAACGTCGTGCATATTTGTTAAGTCTGCAGGCCGTTATAACAAGCCTGTTATTAGGACTTCACTCTCTGCCGTAGACTGTTTATAATTAATGATCTCCGGGTCGCAGTAAAAGCTAGAAAAGATGAGCAATGCGAGTTTGTATGAAGTTTGTTTCATATTCATTCATGGGTGTTCACTTGATACTGAACAATAGCTGCTCAACTGCCGTGGTTAGAATTAATTCTCCTGAAATTCATCCTCATTTAGTATCAGATTGACCATAGCTTGTGCCGTATTAAAGTTTGTACAATAGAAGTCGGAATAATTATTTTGCGTCAGCATTCCCAATTTTTCTACCGAAGGCTCGTCAACATTACGGGAGCTATAATGTTCTCAACAGAAATTAGACAAATGCATCTACCACTCCCGATGCAACAAATAGGAAATATTAAATTGACTAAACTAACTGATTCTTAACTTAATATTTGAATGGAAGAGTTTTCGGGGAATAAATCTGGTGACCAAGGAGGCGATTTGGGAATTTTAAATAACATTAGAAAATACTTGTGATGGATACAAGCTGTTATGGACCTTTTTAGCGCCATATATTCCCCAGTCTTAGATTTTGGAAAGTTTTCCATCTACGTAGGTTTTTAAGAATACTTCACGAGTTTCCATGGACTGTGAAGCAGTTTCCCTTATTTTGTTTCGCCATAATGATGATACACGAGACTAGAACTGATACACGGTATGCTTGAGAGCTCCGACCAAGTCTCCCCGGAATTACTGAACCATGTTCCTGTTATTTTCTCACGATGCTGCCGCCACAAGCCCTATGGTCTTTCACTGGCGTTGCCTTCTCGCCGATGTCCTACCTTTTTCTCGCTCGTCTGGGCTCGGATGAAAGAGAAAGTCGCTGGTCTTTGGAAAGGTTCCGCTGGAGCCGTGCATGCCATAACGGTTATCGCATTAGAACGTCTTCGTGCAGAGGGCTCAACCGTGGTAAAGAAGACCCTATATATAACCAGGCTTGGTAACAAAGTTTTCTGTGTTAATTTAAAGCTTTTTATGAGAGAAAGCATGACGTTTCTTGATTTAGTTGATATTCAATAAACATAATTTCCTGTTTCGTACGGCATATATAGGCGTGAAGTAATTTGCGGTATAGGCGTAACTTCGAAAATATAGGTGTCGATTCGTCACGCCTTTGTGTTTATTTTTTTAATTGGCCTTCACGGCGCAGCCGGTTATTTTTACATAAAGTTTTATAGCAGCGTTCATTGTTTTGCCTCTACAAGTGATTTTAAATTTCGTGTCAAATTTCACGTAGTTTTCTTTTCATTGAACGAGCAAAAACAAGCATCAGATGCTCGGATCACCTTGATCTCTTTAAATTCAAATTTTATTTGGAGTCCCGTATTATTCTTCCCGTATAATTTTTACCATGTACATTGTATACAAGGCTTGGCTTGCACCAGCATTGCATGACATCATGCCGCTGTGTTCTCATAGACGTCTGGCTGGGACCCTTCAGAAAATTGAGTTGGTCCTAATGTTCAAACAGTGACACATCTTATGCGAAGTAGCATCGAAACGATATTATAGCGAGCATAAGTGGGTCAGGATGACCCACAGAAAGGCTAAACATGCGTCGTTATTTGGACAAAGTCTCGCACATTTTTCTCTCATCTGGTGTCGGGGGGCGACGACCGGGCTATGAACGTTTGGCCTTTCCTCAGTCCCGGCCTGACTTTAATACTGCCTATACTTTCACGGCAATCTGTATATCAAGTCCGCCCAATACTTTCCTTCTATTAATATTTTTTTTCGATGGGTGGAAGAAAAATAATTTCTCAGGCAATTCGATATCTCTTTACAATTTAGAGAGAAAAAACGATGGTCCGTGTTTCGATTCCTCCTGAAATTAGTGCTGTACGTAGTACGATGTATCGAAATTGAATTTATTGTGTGAAAATTTAGTGATGACTTTAATTAAAAATATTTAAATAATTAAAATGTTGTCTGCTGGCTTTCATTTTATATCCTATATCCTAATGTCTTTTTGCAAACGTTTGGAGTCCATTTTTCGGTTAACAAATGAAAATTTTTCTTCACAAGCCGAATGAGAACCCCATTTTAAATTTAAGTTTCGATCTATTTCTTTTCAAAATTGTTAGGGAGTAAATAATGCCCTGTCATAAACATTTAGTGGTCATCGATTCTCTCCCGATATTTTTTGTATCTGAGGTGCGGGTTAACTGCTATTGATGCCTGCATCGAGTTTCTCTTTTGAATTCAGCGGGTGGAAATATGAACTCAGCAACGCTCTGTCGGTTATGGGTAAGCCCAATCAATAGCCTGGCTTTACATTGTGTAAACCTGGGCCCATACTTTCAAAAAAGTTAAGAGATCGTAAGTTCATCAGCCAATCATTGGCGGCCTTTCAAGCAAAATCGACCAATCGTAGACAAGAAAATAGAGCGTAAGTACTTTCGTTCACTTAGCGAGTTTTGAAAGTATGGCTCCAAGCATGTCATGCGATGAAAGCATCGCAAAGAATTATTTTCGAATCCATTGCTCCCGAAGACTACCAAGATGTACATACATTGTTTCTCTCTACCTTGTAATTGGATGAGGTGGCCTTCATTGAATTTGGTTTGCACAAAAGTTTTTCGGGTATACCCGGATGTGCATTGTTCAATGTTCAGTCAAAAGCCTTTCTGGATGAAGGTATCCATGAAAAATAAGGGACACGCTACTGCTCTGAATGAGTACTGGGGCCCTACTATCAGAACCCACTAAAGTACACGTAGCGGCCCTAGTGCACGTAGCGGCCTATGTACACGTAGCGGTCTACGAACCTGTAGCGGCCTATGCACTCGTAGCGTCCTAGGAACACTTATATAGTGGCTGATTTCTCGTCTGTGATTGGCGGGTTTAACCTGAACTGTCGTCAGTGATTGGCTGACGAAGTTACGAACTATCATATTTTTTTATTGTACGACCTTAGGGCTGCATGTTTTGGAGTACGTTTGCGTGGATCAAGTCATAGGCTTAACCAAATTTTAACATTCTGTATTCGGTTATATGTACTCGTATTTGTTAGCACTGTTCTGCCGACTATTGAGTAACCAGTGCTTAGTCGTTTATTCGATTCGTCGCAAAATACGTAGTTGTTTTTAATTGTCTTTTTGCTCTCTTATATCAGCATACATGATGTGTACACACTTGCATGATGAATATAGGATATAATTCGACTTGTAGATTGTTTTATAGTCCTTCTAATTATAAGTGTCGCGAATTTTAAGCTCACTCGAAAGATGTATTTTTTTGGTTACTGGTTGTGCTACTTTTTAATCCGCGAGAAAACGCAAAATATTCACAAGAAGAATGTTCCTTGTTTATTTATTGAGGAATATTCACTTCAAAATTCCCTACAATATTCTATAATAATTATATATAACACAATATTCTGCTACCGCATTTTTCTTGGTTTTTGGCGAAAATTTTAGTTTGTTTGGGAGGGATTAACGAGTTTTTAGGGCCCCATGGATGGCTTTACCTGCTCAGGAATGCGAGCTGCGCTACCTGGAAATTGTGATATGCATACCAGCGCTCGTCCAGCCTCTTCGCTGTCAACCGTAAATGAACTTGTATGCGCCCTGAAAATATGAAGAAAATATAATCACTGTCCGTTCTATCGTATTTATTTGTTTTCAGTCTGAATTACATTTATAAGATAAACATTTGAAGGCGTTCGGTTTTAAAAGCGTTCAGCTTTATTCATCTCATAAAAAGAGTAACAAGAGAGTAATGTTGATCTCATAAATGAAATTTGAACGTTCAGTCCAATTTACAGCCTTTTTATTTATACCTGAACTGCTGCACCGTAGTTCTGGGAAGTCGTAAAAATGTTTCAGCAACCTGCGCCATATAGGTTAGAGTTTTCACTAAATTTCTTATTTATTGATGTTCCTATACAGTAAGAATTTTGTTTCATATTTTTAATAATTTTTTATATATCTAGAGCAAGAAAAAATAAAAACTATAATAAATTGAAAATGTAGTAGTTTCAAAATTAAATGCCTTAGGTATTTAGAGTATAAAATTCCTAGCCAATCAGCTTTCGGTATTCAAATCTTGGCTGAATGATTATAAGCCTCATTATTTACTGAGCCTATAATAATTCTAGCCTACCGCTCCACTCAGCCCATTATTTATTGCCTTTATCAGGTACAAATACTTGAGGGCTCTATTGCATGTATAAGTGCGTAATTCAGTCCCTTTTTGGTATCGCGTTCCCTTCTGTGAAACTGGTCGAATATTCGGCGGTGTATTGAACATTTAATAGCCTGTGTTTGTTCTTTGTAATCTGATATCATTAAATGTGTCCAGCTGCTGTAATTTATTGGTTTGTTCTTAGCATCCGTATATTTGTTTACCATGATTCATAATGATTGAACCTAAGAAGATGCTATTGATTTCCAGCTAATGGAGATTATGCAGTAGGGAAATCGTTGCTGGTCTTCGATCATAAAATGCAATATTTTCCATTGTTCCTTTATAGGCCAGTCAATAGAAATTAGGTGTTCAAATTAACCTCTTCTGGGTATCGATTTAAAATACGGATAATTGTGCTGCCGTTTTCGCCTTTCAGATCTAAGTGGAAATCTGATTTTAACTTTTTTCCAGGAAATAAATTTGCCACAATTAATTGTTATAATTAAAGAGCTGATAAATTTGTCAGATTTGTTTTATATTGTCGCATTATGTTTTTGAGTATCGTGAAGAATTTCTAGAGTCACATCAGTGCGATGAACCAACTTGAATTGTGATGCGGTAACTGCGTGAAAAAAAAACATTTCTCTATCCAGAATATTCCTCTCTTGCAGCTGGATAGAATAATATATCTATCTATTGTTTTTTTGTTCATGGTTTAACTTATCCAAATCATGAGGAGATTTGATATATCCACACAGTATCAACGGAAAGGGGAAAAAAAATCACCGTTTTTTACTCTTCTTGGGAACAAAATTGTACCAAAACGAAATGAAATTTTTGTATTATGTTTTCGAGAATATAGATGACTTGAATTCCGAATATTTAGACCACCAAAACTTTAGCCTTATGCTTGCTGTTAATATGAGCTGAACTGAAGTTGTTCATTGCATGCGCTTGGTTGTTATACACGGCAGACACATGAAACAATTTCTGAACACCAATCATTTCTTAAATAAAATTAAACAGTTTTCTTGAAAGTTTAGCTAAAATTTGATGTTCTCCATACAAAATATTTCTCATTCGGTACCGAATACAATTAGATATCGAGGGCAATTTTCACATCTATACGAATATATATCGGTGACACACAAAGCCTGGCGTGATATACAGATAAACGAGCCATGATTTCGAATTCTGGTAATAATTGAAGAGAAAAAAGGTTGCTCGGCAATCCTTATTGCCTTTCAGAAATTGGAACACATCGTTATCCATGATATCAAAAGCATTCCATGATAAACGTCAGCTAAATAAAGTAGAATATAGGCTGCTAGATTAGAAGTACATGAATAAATTTTGTGTTTCATTTCAATGTAATGCATTATTTCATTTGCACCTTGATATTAAAGTTGTAAACCAGCATCTATCTTCTAGACCAACATAATCCTTTGACTATTGCATCGACTGCCCGTCATATAATATTACCATTTAATAATTCACCCCGTAGAAGTGGGTCAAAAAATTGTACTAAACATGTACAAGAGCAAGTTTTCTAGATCAAGGTATGATAATCAGTAATTGACAGTTCAGCGGCCATGATTAATACGCCATGTCGTCTAAAATGATCTCCCTACAGAGACGGGATATAACGCTATTTTTTGATAATACTACGAAAAATATAAATTATGAAAAACGATGATAATATATGCTCCGAATTAATTTTATTGAAAATATTTGAATAATCATGGATGAAAATTCATAAATAACAACTACATAATTTCACATGGTATAGTCAAAGAACACACGACGAACACAAACAAAATTACGAAGATCTTTTTATTTTTTTTTAGTCCAGACAAAGTTCAGTTGAAAAATTGAACGTTCACACTCGATTTTTGATGTAAAAACTGACGTGCTTTGATATTTAGTGACTTAATTGTCTAATCAATATCAGCGAAGAGCGGTGAAAAATATTAATGGGTTCTTCATACGTAGGGCGAGAAATTAAGTATCAACTTGAGTGATTTCGATTTTTTGTGATAGGTGAATTTTCTTGGCGATGAATGTACTTGTGACTTATATTACTATTACTTTTATCCAAGAGCATTTGAAGTATCAACTCAAATTGGCAACAGAAATTTATATTACGTTACATATACCTTGTACAGTATATGTGACAAACTGCGGTCAAATATATGCACTCAAATCGACTATATGAAATATGTTCCAGTCATGTATCGGGTGCTGTTTGAAAGTAGTTGTCAATGTACGCAAAATGGTGACAAAAGTAGAAATTTTTCTCGTATTACTCGGAAAATTTCACAATATTACTCATTATATTCTTTCGTTCTCACTGAATTTTCTTTCAGTTACTTAACATCTTACGCACTACAAATTAAGTCAGTAAAAACAATCCGTGGATTTTGGTTGGCCGACTCTCGGCTACTGATTGTGTCCCGACAATCTATCCGTGAACGCCAATTTTCAGTAATAATGGAAACCGTTAATTTCTATGTTTTGTTACCAGTTTTGTCATGATTACGATGTAAATACCCGATAATATCAGGTCGATTAGTTTAAAGACTTTGTCTTTCTCGGATGAGAAGATGGATCAGCTCCGACATTCCTAAGTATTTAATCATACTGAAGGAAGTACCGGTATTTGGATCAGCGATAACCGGTGCATGAATGAGTTACAGACTTCTGACACATCCGCCGAATATAATTTAGGGACAAACGATGAGAAATTTTGTTTATTTGATAGACGGTAGTGTGGTTCAAACCACGTAAAAGCGGAACGGTTATGCATAAGCTTGCAAAGAAATTAAATATAATTGATAAAGTTATTTTTATAGTAAAAAGAAGGACGTTTGGGTGTAAGTATTTTTTAGCAAATAGGTCACTTAATAACATTGTAGAATGGATATGTCAGTACAGGTTGACTAACGAAGAAGATTTACGCACCGTTTTATTGATCCTGATTCCTTCAATATTATTTAGAAGCATGAATTTAATATCATGCACTTCAAGTTGAACACGATCTTATATCAATCGTTATCTTTATCACTGATGAAAAGCAATGCTGTGCTTTAGTAGACATATCTAACAACGAGAATCATTTTAACGTCATAGTAGGTATGCTAGTTTTAAATCTAACTTGGTGCGCAGTAACCGACCTCCGCTCAAGTTTTGAGTCATGCATTACCATTTACCAATGCAGGGTTTGTGATAAAAGTGTAGTTAGTGAAGAGGATATGAAGCTGAGAAGCTGGGCGGGCAAATGCGTGGTGCTACATGCGACCAGCAAACATGCAGTTATGGTTTCAAAGAATTTTTTGCTCTGGTGTAGAAATTCGAGAGAAACAATTCGAGTTTTGTAACACATCGATAGAATTCACGTCATCTGTACATATAATAGTTGTTACATTCTAAGTTTTTCAACAGTACGTATGAGTAATTAATTAAAGTCAAAAATTTGAATAATGCATGAAAAACGATATGGCCTGATAAAATTAATAGCGATTGAAATTTTTATAGGCAGCGGAGCGCTAGAAATTTGATCTCTTATTCCTGATACAACCTGATTCACAATTTTATTTAAATTTGAAGATTAACATGGTGTATACTTTCGTTATATACCAATCATGAAATTTGTTTCAGGCATCAGTTCCAGAATGAAATATCTAAGTCTCTGTTGCCATAAATTTTCTATCTCATCACTGAAGTTTTCTATTCACAAATAGAGAGTTTTCGCGGCTAGACTGCTGTATTTGCTGCTAGCGGTTTTATTTGCGGGTGTTTTTTTAGTGTTGACCCATTTTCTTCTTGGAGACCGCAATGCATCCTGAGGAATAATCCTCAAATCCCGCGCTCATGTTTATGATGGACATGAGGCACATGGTTATGATGGACATGGAGGCACATGGTTATGATGGACATGGAGACACATGGTTATGATGGACATGGAGACACATGGTTATGATGGACATGGAGACACATGGTTATGATCATCATAGTCTATATGTGTTTGGTTAAAATTAACAATTTTCGTAAAGGCTATTGTCAAAGAAATTACTTTGAAGTTTTAGCCAAAAATTTTGCGTGGAAACAAAACAATTGTTGGCTGACTATACCTGCTGCCGACGAATTAGCGAACATCCATGATTTAGCGAGCGTTGGATTTTTAATATCGTTGGATTGCTGGTCTGGATCGATCCCCGGATGTTGCTGTACGTTTGTTCCGGTCCGTTCCATCCGCACTCGGCCGGAAACTTGGAAAGGTTTGCCAAACGGTTCGCCCTCTTCATTTCTTCTCTGTGTAGGTCCAATAACCCTTGGTGGTGCTGGTGTATAGTTTAGGATAATATTGATTTGCATTTACAATTATCTATTTTAAACATGGAAATAATTTTGACCGCTAAACCTTGCGTACTAGCTCCTCCGATATAAACGATGTTTGACTACAAATTTTCTTTTCGTTAATTTGTTAAGTGTATTCATTTATGCCTAAATGTATTACTTAACGTTCCGTTAATTTTTTTCGTTTTACCACGATGATCACAAGAGAATTATTATGTGAAATCAAATTTAAATAGGCGATAGGCGCTCTAAACTAAATGTCTTATCACTTATTAATTTCAGATAAATTGGCTAAAATGAACGCTATGAATTCTTTCGAATATCAATATTTTTATTGTAATTTAACCCCGTTCTCGAGTATTTCATTCACACCATCAATTGACTGAGAAAATCACATGCTGCACGTACATGATCGTGTTTTCTCACCACCTGCACAGGTGTTATTGCATGAGCGTGTGTGTGCGGTTGCTAACTGTCAGCCAGTGTCAGTGTCGCTCCAGGTGTGTCGGTGGGAGGTGCTTTCCAGTTGTTCCTTGTCATGAACAACTATTTATTACCTACTCTAAATATCTCAAAGAGAAATATAGCGATACAAATTTATAAAATTATGAACCCAAGTGATATTGTTGGATATAAATATATGAATAATATCGAATATGTGCTGTGGATGCTCTGATAATCAAGTGCATTGATGACCAAGCAAATGTCAATGCTCTGGAGCCACTTTTATATGGGGTAGTTCTTAATTGCCGTTATTATCTCTTTTGTTCACGATGGAAACTGAATCGACGATGTAATGCATCATTGCGCGTTTTCCTGCTATTTTTTAATGTTAACATATCAGTTTTAACGCGCGTTTTTTGCATCGTAATAGCTTTTTGTTAGTTTTTAATATTACCATTTTTTTTGGTTTTGTTGTCGAGTGCGAGAGACTTCGATTTTGATTTTTCTCATTAGAAGTTTTCAAGTGAAGTATTCTCTTAAATCGGAGCTTCATATTCGCAACTGTTGTGAAATGCAGAACGTTAATTTAGCCAACATTTAGACATTTTTTTCGAGAATTACCATCAACCTTATAATTCTTTCTTGGCTGGCAGAATAAGCTACCCAAATACAACTCAATTTCAAGCAACGCTATCGGCTTAAACGCTATCAATCATTCAATATTTAAACGCTATCAAAACGCTTGTTACGGCTTAATCCCTATCAATCATTCAATGCAAAATTCTAATCAAATCTAATCTATGAACTAATCAAATGTAATCTAATCAAATGAACTAATATACTGTCGTGAAGGCCAACACAAATTTCAATTCACCCATGCAATTTTTCGCTAGTTCGAGCAATTCATAAAATTGAAAATACTTTTGAGCTTCAGTGAAATCCGCCGTTGCAATTTTTAATCAATGCAAACTTCCTTTGCATAGTTAGGCAGTGAATCAAATTTGAATGAATGCACCAATATTGCGGCTATGAAGACTTCAGTTAATTTTATTGTTTGGGTATGTAATGGCAGCGATTTATAAATAAATAATCGTGTACCCTGTCATTAATGATGATGCAGCTCTATTACAGTAAGAGAAAGGCGACGAGTCACATCACCACGATTATTAGTGTGGCAATAATGCGATAGTTTCACTCCATCTCCCATGTCCTTTTGTCACATTTGCTTCTCAATTGGCTTATTTGAGGCGATTTCTGGTTCCCTCGAGCTCTGATTGATAACTTTCCTGATGGAATTGGTCCTTTCCGCATTTAAAGTCAAGTGACGACAGAAGATGTGACCCGAGACTGCGTTTGACGATGCACGTAACTCTTAAATTTTAGACGAGGAAACCCTGCTGGGAAAATGTTGTCTGTAAATGTGTATTGGAAGCTACGTGTTCGGTGCACCGGCAGATTGTTGATGAATTTTCATTATAAACCTCACGACAAGTTTCCAGTGTTATGATAATACGTGGCCAAGACCTGATTAATAATATTGATTAGTAATAATATGTTAATATTAATAATATTGAGGCCTGAATAATAATAATATGATATTTTATTAAGATAATTCTCTTAATGCCCATCGAGAAATCTTTGAGAACGTTTCTTAATTGGAATGATCACATCCCTTAGCGCTGTGGCTTGCCATGAAGCTTTTGGTCTGCGGTTCACCACAACTTTGGAGCTCAGTTAAACATCAAGCCTTTGGGCTTTTTATTTTTGATGCTGGTAATACCTAAATACTTTCAAACATTCCCTTCTTCATTTATTTATGTCATAATTACCCTGAAATTACCAAAGAGTAGTATTTTATCGGCAGAATACGCTGCGAAATTTGAATACCATTACTGGAATTACTGATCACGCCATTAGAACCAAAGTTACTGAAGAACGAAAACACCTACAAAGTTCACATGGCGCGTTTGCCAAAGTCTATGACTTTTGTGTTTCCATAAATCTTCTTGACGTAGATTACCATATAACGTCTACATTGAGAGGCTTGCCATAAAGTCCATGAATGGTGGTTAGTTTTGGCAGACCTCCCCGGGACACTCCCAGCCATCAGGACATGCCTCAGGCCTCACGCTTCATCTATTCCCTGGTGAAAAACTTGGCCGATTTATGGTAGGCCATGAGATTGCCGTAGCTCTTCCCCTCATAGTACCCCAATGGGCTTTATTTGTGTACATCAAAATCTGCGAAACCCAGCATCTTTCTTGGATAGAATCTTCTTCCGACCTTCCTTTTGCCGGTAGACAGCATGTTACTCTGCCTCGGCCTATTGCCTATAGGGCCTCCTCCACGTATTGCGTATTCTTGCGACGACTTAAAACTTTTCCGCTGGATATTCAAATCGTGTGCTTGGTTTTCGTGATCAATTCCATGCCTTGGGTTTTTAAATACGAAACTATTAATGTACAAATCTAATCCAGGAAGCTCCTTTCGTTTAAACTAAATTAGGGTGGGAAATCTCAAGAATGTTCTCGTCATTGATTTATGCTAGCAAAATGTTTTTCCTATTTGCAATATAACGTCTGATCTCCATTAGTTTATGCATAGCCGTATTCATAAACATTTGCATTGTTATTCAATCTTTCGCTTCCAAGTAGCGGCATCCGCTTATTTTTAATTACAATAATTTATTCTCTAAGATTGAATTTACACATAATTGTAAATTTAATTCATAAACTCATTCAATAGTCTATTCAGCCACGCACGAATTACTTCATCTATCCAAACACAATACACTACGTGGCAATGCCCTCTGTGTGAGTGCTGACGATAAGGCTGTACGTGTCCAGGAGATAAGGTATCTTCTTCTCTGTCAATGACGTAAAATGTATTCTTAACATCCCGGAACTATGCGCGCTGCAGCGTCCTGTGCATACCTTGCATCTCTAGGAGACTGCGAGAGGACCTGCGACAACTCTTAACCTTGGTCAGCGTGTACAATTTTACTGCGTTATAATCGTATAACGAGTTTTAATAAAATTGTACTTATGCAATTTGACACTGCATCGATTTAATACCTTTTAATTTTAAAATTTAATACGTTTCGAATGATGCATCGATTTAGCTCACTTGAATTTTTGATTAAGTTCGTTTAAATTATGCATCTCATCTCTGAGATGCTTAATTTATATCAGTGCACTGTTATGGAACAGTTTGAAGCAGTGGCCGAACTTGATAACTTCATACAATGGCTTTGATTTGAGAAAATCGATTACATAGTCGATTTTTATAATGAACGCTTGTACATATTTTATTGTATTTTAGTTTACATATTTTATTGTATTTTAGTTTAGTTTCATGCGGATTGCTAAATTATCAAACAGAAGTGATTGATTTTCAAGATGGATAACTGATCAATCTTAATCAATGTTAACTGATAAACTATTTTTCTATTCAGAATGAAGTTGTTTGACCGTAAAATCCTGAGATTTTCAATTCATTGACATACACAATATATGAGCGGCATATAAAATTTTCGTTTGCTATATGTTGTCATTTCTATCTGTAATACGATTGTGAAATGGCCAAACTGACGAACGACTTCTAGCCTGATTGCCAAACACACCCCAGAAGAAACGTGTAGTTATCACTTATATTTACGTGAGCTTTGTTATGAATGAACCGAAAATCTCAAAAGGAAAGGCTGTGCGCGCAAAAGGCATATTACCTCCATACTTTCAGAGCGCATTTTCTCGTCGACGAAAACTTGAGGTTACGGACGGACGGACAGACGGACAAACAGACAGACATGGCGAGCACAATAGTGCATTTTTTCCATAAATGAGAAAATGCGCTAAAAATTAAGGAGATCGTAAGTTCATCAGCCAGTCATTGACGATCTTTCAAGCAAAATCCACCAATCATAGACAAGAAATTAGAGCGTAAGTACTTACGTTCATTTGGCGAGTTTTGAAAGTATGGCCCCAGCTCAGCTGCTGCCTTCCGGGCCCTCTACCTCAGTTCGTGCCATCCGCGTCGTCCATAAGATGATCAAAACCTCGACGCTAAGCGCTGCTCATAGGCTTATTTCACTCATAACTCCAGTGGTTTGCTTTACATCCTGTCCTGACTAGGAATGTTAGAGCTCCTTAGCCAGCAACTTCTGCAATATATTTCTAGAAGCTTAGCTTTGATTTTTGTCTACGAAAAGTTCGGTCCAATGGTTATGCCGCTCGTATTTAAAAAATTCTTGCCTAGGTTAACTTACGAATTTCAATGCATATCGGTCTGTTTCACTTTTAACCCTATACGAATCTCGGAACGGTAAAGATTAGCTTCAAACTATATAAACGATGTTGTTGATTTTTACGAGTACTTCAATTTAATTAAACAATTTATTACAGCATTCAGCTTTTGGTTTGCCTGTAATAAATAGGTGAAAAATATACAAGAGTTTATCTCATTGTAACACTGTTCCTGCCTGAACGCTAAATCCTAAATCGGAGTATTAATAAAGGAGGCTAATGGCCGCGTCGTGGCCGCCGATATGACAGCCAAGATTCACGATAAGGAACCCAGCCATTTTCGCACCACGTTATCGCGTACACTCATCGCCGTGCCTGAACATTTCTATCGCGTTCGTCCTGTCATCGCCTTCATTTCCTTCATGACTTTTGACCCTGTGTGATCCAACACAGGATTGAAACTGGAAAAATTCTTCCTCTTCCCACGGAATTTCATTTCAAATGCCCGTGCTTGAACCCTTCGCGCGCGTCATTTGCCTGTACGAGCTTCAATTTACTCACGTGTACTTCGCGACACAATAGTGAATTGACTCGACTGTCACATCAGCGTGATTATTGACCTTATTCGACGTGTAACTGTGAATTCGATGATTAGGTTTGGCTAGGTTTATAGATATTTTTTATGATTCAAATACTATAGTAAATACGTGTGAGCCAATAACCGGATGAAGCTCTTGACGCAACTTGCTCGATGTTATAATTTTCGATGTATATAATTGCCAGGCTTTTCTCGTCATGAATAGTTTAATGTTGCTAATTTAAAAAATGATTTTACTCTAACTGAAATAGTTTTCTGAACTTTCATTCATGAAACATCTTATTTTATTTAAATTCATCTCTACTTCTATGCCTTTTTACTACGTTTTCTATGCCTTTCCAGATTGCGAAGTAATGATTTTTCTCTTGTTCTCATTTTCCGGTTATAAGCAAAAATAGTGTGCCGATCTAATGATCTCACTTGGATTCAGCGAAGCTTGATTTTAGTTTTGCTTAACAAATAAACAAATGGAAATGGATCATGAAAAACGTTTGCACGGTTAATACAGTGTTGTGCTTGGCAAGAAGCTTTTCTTGCAACGGTGTTGGCTTAAAGGGTAGAAGTAAAAGCGAGTATGTCTCATCACCGCAAATATCAAACTTTACCTAACTTGCGCGGTCTCAGGAAAAAGTCTAAAGGCAAGGAGCCTTCTCGTAGTTTATTCCACACTCTTCTCTCCTTTCCATTTATCGGGGAAGACCGAATGATGAAGCGCTGTGAAACAGCAGAAGTTGGGCGCGTTTACCTGAAAGTTCACAATCCTGATGTCCACACTGCACACCATGACGAACGTGACTCCCTGTCGCAGCAGGGGTCTCCTTTTAACAATACTAAGCGGTTCACGACCAGCGGTGAAAATTATCTTGTGACCAAGAATGGTTACTCTGATGGTGACCCCGCAGAAGCCAATTGGCGCGTTTCGAGCGCCAATGACCATGCAAAGAATCAGGACATTGAAAGAAATAGGCGCAGGCCGAAGAAAAATCGTAGAGCTGAGCTCGAATGTATAATTCAACAAATTCATTCAAACATCGCCTGTAGGGAGGCCCTCACCGAAGAACGATGTGCAATTAATAAAGCCAGTCAACAAAGCTCTGAAAAGTCCAGGCAGGTAAATAGCCGCTCACCCCATGAGTTAGAAGATCTTCGCCGGAATGCCATTTTGCACGGTGATCGCATGGGAAAGAGCGAGACCATGCAGCCTCATGTTAGCAATGGTTTCGTCTGTCTGCAGATGGACGGTTATCCCGCAGTGTCCTGTGATGGTGACAGAAGAATGAACGACAAAAACTACGATAAAACAGACAAATTTAAAGTTGAAAAAACGAAACGTGATCGCAAGGATCGTAATGTATATTACGGAATATCAGATATCCTTGACGCTAACGAGGATCTGTTCCGCGAGTTGGAAGCTATCGAATTTTCAACTCAAAAAGGAGGATCTTCCAAAAATAAAAATTCCGGTGTAAATGTCAGAGATGATTACGCAGCTAAAAATTTCTCGAATAAAAACACGTTTACAGACGTTCATGAGCAAAACACAGCGAATAAGGAATTTTGCGACATCGTTTATGAAAACCATCCTAACGATTATGGACTAGTTGATAACATAACTTATTTCACAGCCAGTGACTTTGATGAACCTTCGAATGAGCTTTACCAGATGATGCCTCCGTCTTGGTATGGGACTTTGGTTCGTGCAGAAGATGCAACAGGTGATGGCGGTGATTCCATTGAGCATGAGGCGCATAGCGTTTCTGTTGCAGCAGACAATTGTTTCTTAGTTCCCAGCAAGCAGAGAGTTAGTGGTCGACGTGATCGAGGCGTTTGGACGGATACGCTAAACGAGAGCGCGGCAACCACCTCCAAGAGGGTCGAGGGACGGGAAGTTGGCTGGTGGAAGACGGCCGGACACAGAAAAGAGACTTCCGGAAACTTGCTCCTGCGAACCTGTGAAACGGTGGTCACCGCCTCCCTTGGTAGTAACGATGGACAAACTAACAAAAAACAACGCCGTTTCTTTGACGTTGCCGATGCTGATCGCGGTGACGCCCTCAATAAATTTTCGTCTTGTGCGTCGCAAACAACAGCTTCAATGCCCACGACCAAGAAGCCGTCGCATCCGGTTATCCAAAAACGGCACAAGCTTTTGAAAAAATCCGGTAGTCGGAGTGTTATGAATGACCGCAGTAGATCGGATGCCGTTACGGATACTTCACTTTCCACGACATCTGGTGCTCTGTCGTCGTCTGCACCGGCCATTGTCGCCGGTGCAGCAACTCACGGAAGAGTACAAACGGAAACCGCAGTCCCGCAGGTAAAGTGAAAGGCAGGGTTGCTCTTAACCTCTTACCTTACCATCAGACCAATTTATGCCTCGCTTGCAATGATATTCCTACCATAGCTATGAATTTTCAATGCATACATAAATTTTCCACTCAGATTTTCCAGTTCAGTTTATTATATTTTATATTTTAGATAGATCAAACTATGCTTAGGCTGTAGAAGATTGAATTTAAACCACTTTTATTTATCACTCTTTCTAAATGTTTACGTGCACTTCTGGTTCTATACCAAGAGTCGTGATGTTGTTCCTCCCATATGTGTACATCAGTTTGCCGTAGAGGTTTGTATGTGGCTCACGAAGCCTGCTTTGGTCGTGTTGTTCTCACGGTTACCCAATACCCCCTCATTAGCTCTCTTGTTGTAGCCGCGATCTGGGATTTATTGACCGCAGTTTGGCGTCGCCTGAAACGCCTCTGAACACATCCGATCGAACCATAGATCGATGATGCTGGACGCATCCACGTATTTGAGATCCACTTCCGCTTATTCCTATTCCATTTCCGCTTATTCCTTATCCACATCCGCTCATTCCTATTCCATTTCCGCTCATTCCTAATCCACATCCGCTCCTTCCTAATCCATTTCAGCTTATTCCTTTTCAATTTCATTACTATCCTTATCCAATTTATTGATATCCCCGTCCACTTGTTCTAAATCCACATCCGCTTATAACATTTTTACACTTGCTCCTTCTCCACATTCCCGTCTTTTTCACTTTCGCCTCATCCACTCACATTATATCAGCTTGCAGTAGCTATAAATGGAGTTCAGTCACATTTAGCAGTCCACTCGCCCTTTATTGATGTCCCCGTTCAGTCAACCTATAGCCACGGCAAACCACTCGATGTCAACATACACTCTCTCGATGTCCACATCCACTTACTCTATCCACCTTCATTCATTCGATATCGATATCCATGCACATCCAGTTGCTCCATATTCACATTTTGTTGCTCGATATCCACTTTCAGTTGCTCGATATCCACATCCAGTTGCTCCATATTCACATTTTGTTGCTCGATATCCGATTTCAATTGCTCGATATCCACATTCATTTACTTGATATCCAGATCCAGTTATATCGATATCCGCATCCATTTGCCCGATATCAATTTCCAGCTGCTCGGGATCTCTCGCCGCTTGCCTGAGCTAGTTCTCCCATTTAATTCGGCTTCCTGCCATCATTTTTCGTGTTTCAGTTGCAGATGCATTTTTAATGCATAACAATGTTGCAGATGCCTTTTTAATGCATAAATCTGAAACACTTGGTATTAATTTTTTTTTGAATTCCTTAATCGTAGTTTGTAGGGAAGTAATTCACCATCAAATTGAACGATATTTTGTTACATTTTATTCAAATTCAACTTCAACTTTAGACAATTTTGTTGAGAGTGTTTACTGTTAATTTGCCCTCGCACATTATAATGCCACGACAGCAATTTATTTAATGTTTACAAATTTTTTTTTATTATTCAATACAAAATGTTTCATATATACAATCAAGTCAAAAATCGAAAATGTCCATTTAACATCTTCTTTAAAATATTGAATTTAACTTATGTGATGTCGAGATAGTGGATTCCAACTTTATTCCAACGATTCCAACGTTATACCAACTTTATTTTAGTGTTGCCATCCTGTAAGATTTCCCAGACATCGCCGACCTTTGGTTTGACTCCTGAATCTTGGCGGTTTTGCAGCGGAAGACCGTACACAATTGCAAGATATTTACGACTTGTACGTTGTGCTGAAGCTTACGTGATTTGCCCCTGTAGTAATTGCAATTGATTTACAACTCCGGGAGTTACAGGTACTCTATTATAGTTTTCCGAAACGGGTCTGATGAGAACCTGTAGAAAATATTACTAATAAGAAGTTAGAGCAATCAGAAGTGTAACTTCAATAATATATTTCTTACGGTAGAAATAAAAAACTAAATTTGTTTAACATTTCTGTCAAGTTTAACATTTCTCTCCATTCTATATTAGCTTTTTAGCCTTGCTGATGCTAAGATGGGTCGTCGTAACGTAAAAAATACTGGTTTGTCAGTCATTTCTTAATTTCGTATGATGTTTTAATAGAAATTCAGTCTATAGTCAGTGGTTTACAATATGTTAGCGCGTTAACGATTTATTTTCTGTGATTTGAAGATTCTGTTTTCGGGAAAATCTGCCCTCTAATGTATAGATAATTTTTCATACTTAGTGCGGTCGGCATTATGACATTTTTTTAAATGATTAAGTGAATTCTTCAAATTTATTACAGTAAGTAAAATGTCTAGTACGTTGCACTGTGCAATTAAGTACAGTACGCAAAATAAAAAAATTCAACTACAGATACTTGGAAAACGCCCCGAAATTTCTGCCGATATTATTTTTTATTATTTGAACTTTTATTTACATTTACCGGATAGTAATTCGTTCACTGAGAGCTTTGGCCTTTTAATGCCTCAACTTCATATTTACTTTGGCCCTTAAATGCCTCAACTTCATTCTTACTTTGGCCCTTTAATGCCTCAACTTCATTCTTACTTTGGCCCTTTAATGCCTCAACTTCATTCTTACTTTGGCCCTTTAATGCCTCAACTTCATTCTTACTTTGGCTGTTTAATGCCTCAACTTTATTCTTACTTTGGTTTTTTAATGACTCAACTTCATAATGGCAATGCGGGCGGTTTCCAACTGGCCCTAGATCTATTCTTAAATTATAGCGGCTATAGATCTATTCTTATACAATTTTTTGATGCTTAGTATTCCTATATTATAACGGCAAAATAAAACTCGTGCCGTTTAGGGTGTCAATTTTGGTAACCGTTACGAAGCAGCAGCTGCGGATCGGCGATCTCATTGTGCAGGGAATTGGTCTGTCACGACCTCCTTGTATATACCGTCTCGTCGGCGACGCCTGCATCGGCAGTGCTTCTTATCAACAATTAACTACTTATTATCAAACAATTTTCATCCTTTGTAGAGTTATGAAGGGAATTTGTTGATAGATGTTAAGGAAGGTGAATGATGCATAATTAATTGTGTTATGATGTTGTGCATAGTGATTTTAATTCATTTGAACATGAACTTTCTTGGGTTGTTGAAATCTGTTCTGCATTTTTACAGTTTATTGACGAATTTTCTGTTTTCTTGCTAGATTGTTTTTTTTTACTTTATTTCATGTTTAATCTTAATTATTTTTTTCGCTTTTCGATTTGAATAGTGAGCTGCTAAATTAAATGACGGAAGTTTTATATGTAAAATTACGCGAATATTCATTATTACGTTTCCTTACTGTCGCCGCAATAAATTTTTGGTACCCACTCGTTAAACAGAAGTGAAGTGAAACTGCAAAAGGCTCTGAACTTCTTTTTAAAAAATAGTTGTTTTTATATTTAAAAGAATGTTTTTTAATTTGTTGGATTTTTTCTTTTTGAAATCGGAGTCATAGAAGTGTATAGTGTGATGAAATATCAACTGAAGGGCATTATTTGAATGCTTAAAATGTGTATTTCCTAATAATAAAATCGGAATACAATTTTGAGTTGCATTTTCGAACAACATTTCTCGCCACTTATGGAAACGGAGGAAAATAATGCGTTTGATTAAATCCTTTTGTTGATCATTTGATTGAAAACTCCTTATATTAATTGGTCGTCTATGTTACAAACGCAGAAACGCATCTCTATCTCTCTCTACGTTTTCGGGTGTTATGGCAGTCCGCTGACTTCCAGGGGCCATACTTTCAAAACTCGCTTAAAGAACATAAGTATTTACGCTCTATTTTATTGTCTGTGATTGGTGGATTATGCCTGAAAGACCGTCAATGATTGGCTCATGAACTTACGATCTCTTAACTTTTTTTGAAAGTATGGGCCCAGACCCTCTCGCATTCACACTTCCACTCATGGTTGAACTATAGAAGGTTGACCCACGAGAAGTTCCGTCTTTCAGTTCAAAATTCTTGTTACGTCACTGAGATCGAGAAACGTAAACAAATCCGTCATTCTCATGACGGCTTGGTTGACTGGTTTGATCGCATTTCGGTGATTGGTTAATGCCCGTGAGTCACTGAGATCAGTGACGTCACAGGCGAACACTACATCCGCAGAAATGGGCTTCTGATGGGTCAACCTTATACTAGTTCAACCATGCATCCACTTACCCTAAATGTCTTCACCCACGTAACAATCGATTTACAATCAGGAACCCGACCTGAAGGACGAATACGGATCCGAGTACCGATAATGGAACGGTTATTAGAAAAGTACCGTACGCCTCGACAGTAAACGCATGCTGCTCACTTGGCCAATGCAAAAACTTGTCTCGTCCAGCAACTGGCTGGACGAGACACAAAATTTTATGACCTTGCATTTCATATGGAATGCTTCCCGGCATTTTCCTACAACATCTGGCTGCTTGGCGCGAAGTACAAAACCGGAAGTTTCCGTCAATCACCTTGTACAACTAAAACCTTTTCCCGCATAGCCTGTAGCTACAAGATTTTTCACTTCAAAGCTATTCATTAAAAAACTCTTCCTGCTGCGAGGCACTGAATTGCACTGCTTATGAAGCTCAAACAACTTGCCTCAAGATGATTACGCTCGGTGGGTTAGTTGCCGGAAGAGTTCTGTTGAATGGGGCTGTGCTGCAAAGGTTTGATTTCACTGCGCATTGAAGGTAAGCTTAAAAGGAAGGAACATCTACACGAGTACGTCTACACGGAAGGTACGTCTACACAAGTATGTCTACACAAGTACGTCTACACAAGTACGTCTACAATTGTGTGGGTGCTGTTTCTATCAGCAGCATTGTGTGGGTGCTGTTTCTATCAGCAGCATTGTGTGGGTGCTTTTTTCTTCTGATAATGTCGGCTTATGTGACCAAGATACTAACTAAACTGAACAGACCAAATAAAATTCGTTATATACTCAGAAACAAGAAAATCAAAAATTTAATTATGAAAAGTAACCCTTGTAAAACGACGGGACCACTGCAAGAAAGCACTGTTAATTACAAATTCTCTTGCACGGAAGAAGGTTGCAGATTTGTCCAAAATATAAAACATCGATTCGTCCAGCACGACCGACTCACATGCCACCCAAAACAGGAGGACCAAAGAATCATGTGCATATGCGGGAGGCTTATAGAGAAACCATCACTCGCGCGACATTGGAGGCCTACATCAGCATCGTCATGCGGTGCCCTGATGCTACAAGACTGGCGATAGCTGAGGCTCTCATCATCAAGGACGAGTCTCCAGCTATCATTTTACAAACTACAGGATTTTTCAGGACGTCGAAGTTGTTCTCGGAATTATTTTTAGTTTTGATTTCGAACCGTATCTAGGATATCCTTTTGTATGTACTTACGTCATTTCGAAATTTCAAGTGTTTAAAAAAAAACAAGAAGAAAATTGTTCATAAAAAGCATGCTCTGGTCTGAAATAAAATCTGCATAAATGAAGACCTTCTGCCTGTAACTACACTGGTATTTCATACTTTATATATTTATTTTTAATTATATATATAATTATCGTGCATGCAAGCATGGATATAGTTTTAAATTCAAGGTGGTATTTCTATAAGGCGTGGATCGCTTGAACTATTGGTTATTCTACGTGTTCCGTGGATGATGAAATGCTCAATAGTATTTGTTATGCGTGATTATGTGTTCTAATGAAAGTTATTTTTTAAATTTTTGTTCAAGTGAATTTGTGTTTGTGTGACATTGACTTTTTCAGAAGAAACGAGTATACGAATGTTCTCGAAAATTTCATTATAGTTTATTAAGCTTGATATCTCCTGTATTTTCAATAAACGAGTTTTTTCTTGAATCCTTGCGAATGTGTAAAATTTTTATCACCTAAAAGCAGCTAGTGTATGTCGCTCACTAGTCTTGAATTAAGCTCGTATTTAACCTAGCCTCATCTTGACAATACGCCTCGTCTCATCACCTACGTACCCGTTACAGCTTGTCTTACGATTACGACTTGTCTTACGATTACGACATGTCCTACGATTACGACTTGTTTTGCGATTACGACTTGTCTTACGATTACGACTTGTCTTACGATTACGACTTGTCCTACGATTACGACTTGTTTTGCGATTACGACTTGTCTTACGATTACGACATGTCCTACGATTACGACTTGTTTTACGATTACGACTTGTCTTACGATTACGACTTGTCTTACGATTACGACTTGTCTTAAGATTACGACTTGTCTTGCGATTACGACTTGTCTTACGATTACGACATGTCCTATGATTACGACTTGTTTTACGATTACGACTTGTCTTAACATTACGACTTGTCTTACGATTACGACTTGTCTTACGATTACGACTTATCTTACGATTACGACTTGTCTTACGATCGCCGACTTGTCTTACGAATACGACTTGTCTTACGATTACGACTTGTCTTACGATCGCCGAAACCTGACAACCGCATCCAAATGATAAGAAGCCACTGCAATGCTGTACGATATTTTCCATTTCTCCTTAATCTTTCTGGCCACTCTGCTCCATCTCTTGTCCTCTTCGATTCACCCTTACCTAGTGGCACCGCAACAACAACATCGAAGCTGTACGATCGCCGTAACTGGGCAGGCTGATAGCATCAGTGTCAGAGTCCTAGAAGCCACTGAGATGTCGTATATCAATATGCCAATAATCCTCTAAGTTTTGTGATCAGTCGTCTTACGATCGCTGCGTAACTGGGCTCGCTGCAATATTTGACAGTGCGATCACCGATTAAAGTTTCGAGTTTTCAATTAATAGTGGGACAAATTTTATTGTAAAGCTCTCATTTAGAGTAATTGTGATTCATATAAACCGCATCTTTGAAAACTTGAATCATATTTTACTTACATTTAAATTGCATTATGTCGTTATTTTATCGTTATCTCTGGGCAATTCAGTGGGACGAATTTGCCACCAAATGACGTAGAAACAACGTTTATTATGAGATTATATGATTGAAAAAATATAACTCAGTACTCACTGCAGTGAGTGACAGAGAGCGCATTTTCTCGTCGACGAAAATGTGAAGTCACGGACGGACAGACAGACTGACGGACGGACGGACATGGCGAGCATAATAGTGCATTTTTCCATAAATGAGAAATGCGCTAAAAACGTCTAATTTTTCGTTAAAAAAATTATTTTAACGTCAGACTCCTGTTGGGTCAAAGGTTCAGACGGCCGACGGTTCATAGGTTCATAGGAACCACAGATGCCGGTTCCTGTAGGATGCCTTCACCGCAGCGCTGATGACCTCATCATCATTATGATGATAGAGTCAAGGTTAGGTGTTCTTTGTTGACCTCACCATCACTATGATGATAGAGTCAAGGTTAGGTGTTCTTTGTTGACCTCACCATCACTACGATGATAGAGTCAAGGTTAGGTGTTCTTTGTTGACCTCATCATCATTACGATGATAGAGTCAAGGTTAGGTGTTCTTTGTTGACCTCATCATCATTACGATGATAGAGTCTAGGTTAGGTGTTCTTTGTTGGCCTCATCATTATGATGATAGAGTCAAGGTTGCACAGATCAGCTCCATCATAGATCAAAACTTCAGGGACTCTAATGCGTTTTCAATTCGATTTTGGTGAATTTATTTGTATTTTCTTCGCTTTAAAATTCTTGACCAGTTTGGATTTCAAGAAAACTAATGTTATAAATACTAGAATATCAGCCATTACCATCGTATTGAAAATCAATAAAAATGTAAAGCGGATTGTTTTTGCGTTACTATAGTGTTATAATCGAATATTTTTTAACCCAATGTTTTCCGTCGTTTTTTCTTATTGCAATGACTTCCTGCATGCTTTCACAGAATGTCCGTTCATTCGTAATATGGTTTCTAACATTACCGTTTCCTTGCCGCACTCCTCTATCTCGCTATAAGAACAACTTCTTATACAGCGCTGCTCAGTTTTCTTGTCGTCCATCAATGGCTGATCGAAGTTCTGCCTCACCCTGCCTCGTTTACCTGACCGTTACCTACACACTGTGCAGCTCTTCAGGAATCTCCCATGATCGTTGTTGGCTGAATTGCGATAGATTTTTTGCTCGTATTCGGCCGGCATCGGGAGGTAATGAGCAGTGTAATGGCTCTCGTGGGAACGCTAAGTGCCAAAAGTGCGGCACAGGTGACAGCGACCGATGGCTTGCGCCGCTCGCTTCTTGCGATCAGAAATGGCGAGCGCATTGTCGGTGTTCCGTACGTTCTCGGTGAACGATGAAGTCTCGCCGTTTCTTTTTGTTCGTTTGAAGAATTTACGTGCGTCATAGACGAATAGTTTTATATTGTTGCCTTCGCTTAGATGGTACGAAGCATGTGTAGAATTTTTTTTTATGAAAGCCTTGAACTTTTCCGATGTACAATTAAACTATATAATCAATTGAACAATTAAACTATATAATCAATTAATTTGTGCGACTGATGAATTTCGTTAGTTAGTTGTTAAAATCCTTTTGCGTAATCGATTTATATCTTCAGAATATGGTATTATTCGACTTTGCTGATTCACCAGACATTATTCTATGCTGTATATGGTGTCCAGAGATCGTTAATTTTTGATATCCTGTGCCATGTTGATGTCAAATGTTGGCGCAACGCGAACAGCACATCGTTCACAATCTTTTAAAGTTGAAACTTTTCAAGCTTCGTTTTTTCGAACCTTGATCTAGATATTGATGGAATATAAAAATATTCATTTTATTAGCTCAAATGATACTGTAATATTTCTCTACTGACGTAAAAAATTAGTCTCATGAATGTGTTTGAATGAATAATAAAAACACCATCTCTCATCGTTAGAGGACCACTCGCTCATGATCGATCGAGCTCAGAAGTTATTAATATAATGATAAGTGGTCGCTCTATGTACGCTAGTTGATGCATAATAATATTTTATTATTATTGTATACTGCTTGAGCTCGCAGGGTTTGATCCAACTTGAGGGGTCAGTGGCCCCACACCCCAGACTTTTTGTCCTCCTAATCTTTCTACCCTTAAACTTCAACTTAAACAAACTTAAACATACCCTTAAAATTCCATAATTCATGTCTCTATGCGGGTATGAAAGGAATTCCCTCCCCCCTCCCAAGATTTTACTTTTTAATCCACTTTATTTTGGTATGCCTGATATACATGCACGTGCTTGAATACAAACTTTTTTAAATAAAACACCGCATAAAGTCGCATGAACGTGTTTGAATGAATAATAACAAATTTTTTAATGCGCATCATTAACCTTAACCATCTCTCATCGTTAATTAGAGGACCACATATGCTCATGATCGATCGAGCTAATAAGTTATTAATATAATGATAAGTGGTCGCTCTATGAACGTTCGTTAATGCATATTAATATTTTATTATTATTGTATTGTTTATTACTACTTGAACTCGCGGGGTTTGATCCAGCTTGATCAGGGGTCAGTGGCCCCACACCCCAGACTTTTTGTCCTCCTAATCTTTCTACCCTTAAACTTAAACAAACTTAAAACTTAAACTTAAACTTAAACATACCCTTAAACTTCCATAATTCATGTCGCTATGCGGGTATGAAATTAATTCTCCCCCCAAGATTTTACTTTTTAATCCACTTTATTTTGGTATGCCTGATATACATGCACGTGCTTGAATAAAATTTTCTTTCAAATAAAACACCGCACAATTTTCTATCAATTTTCTGGCTAAGGAAAATTTTTCGCGCTTGCTGAAAATAACCGTTCTTAATAATTATAGTGATATAATACTAACGTATACTATAGTGATTTAATACTAACAAAGAGTATAATAGTCAAGTTTAAGGCTATAGATTATGATCATGATGGGGTAAATATAGGATTTAAGAATATGATATAATTAAACAAAACAGCTATTTTAATTTATCCGCATTATAAATTTTACAGTTATCCAAACATGCTGTAGTAACAATTTTTACGGAGTCTCATAAAGTTGGAGTTATAATTAGTGGCGTTTGTATCATTGTATTAAAGCTACTGCCTAATTTAGATGTAATACTTGGCTTAAAATTTTATCTACGTTTCGCTTCTTCATTACGTTAAATGTTGTCGCTCCTCATATTGCCTGCAATAAAATATACTTCACATCACTTTCGGGCCTTCGTTCAATACTTAATAAAGTCAAAGGCAACTGAAATGTTTTATTTTTTTACCACGACCATCTTGAATCACCTGCCCTAACATCGCTATATTACACGTGTCAATAACGATCACAGTTCATAGAGTTTCTGTTAATTGGTTAATTTAGGCTAACGGGACATTTTAGGGTAACGGGACATACTTTTTTACCCCACATGCAGGGGCGTTGCCCTTACAATGCTATTGCCTTGCTATTGTTATCTGCAGGCTTTCTTCCATTGTTCTTAGCAGCCGCTGCTGTTATCTTATCCGAAGTTATCCGTTTGGAGCCAACTGTTGGAAGCACTCCAAGAATCGCTGCAAAAATTATACATGTATTTTTTTACATAAAATTATATATGTATTTTATACTTGTATCAACTGCAAAAATCTGTTGAACGTCCTTATATAGTTTTTTATATTATTTGCATGCAGACATCGTTAGACATTGAACATCCGTTTACTTCATTTGATGAATTGAATAATTATAGTTGAATTGTCTGGTTTTTGACCCCGTTAAATATTCATTTTACACATTTGCCCGTTTTCCGAATAGTGAGTAACATTTTTTGTTCTATGTTGTGTGATGATACAAGAGTGCTTGTGAATATTGTTTCAATTGCTATTAGTGTGTAATGCTTAATAGTTCCTGATGAAGTCGCCAGAATGTGATGAATTGAAAGCCTTTTTTGTGCGTTTTTTCTGATTTGTTGAAATATTTATCATTGCTAGTTTAATTTAATTTTTTTGCATTTGATATTTGAAATTATTTGATCTGAAATTGTAAGAAAGCCATCTATATCAGAGCCGCTGCGTCATGATTTAATTTTATTAAAGAGTCGCTGTCATGTATTCATTTTACGACCAAAAATTTATTTCAAAACAGATGTACTTTCCAGATTTTCTCAAATGAAAAGATAAATAGCTACTGCTACTAAAGTGAAAACAAATTTCCCCAGAAGCATGTTTTATCTCGCTGAACTTTGTTTTCTCTTTCTTTTCAGGTACGTTCCTAGTTGACCCTGACCGCTGGGTGCACGTCTTGCTTGTAAGTTCTACCTGCATCACTTCAGTCACTCCGTAATTAAAAAGTAAAGAAAACACTAAGTAAATACAGCAAATCTTCGATGAAATGAGGAATTTATTTGAATTTTTCTGTGATATTAAAATTATTAATGAACTTGCGATTTGCGCAGACTAATGACGTAAGTCGACAATTATAATTACATTACATGATTAATTGAGTCAATTATGCTTAACATTTTAATTTAAAGGTCACTTTTCTTTAAATTACGCGATAAGTTCTTAATCCTTTCATATCATTTGAGTTTCGAATTTTGGAAGCTCTGCTGACATTTATTAGTTTATTTTAAATTTGGATTCCATTTGCAGTAATATTTTATGTACCGACTTTTAATTGATTCCATCACTAACATTATTTTAAGTGGAATACTTATATTTATTTGAGCAATATTACTCAATGTTTATAGCCGGGCCTACATTTATTGTTCCCGGCATTTCTTGAACGTTTATCAGAGAAGTTTGAATGAAATTTGCCCATTACTATTTTAAATTAAACATATATCAGTACAAACGTATTTTTTAATTTCTTGTCCTGACATAAAAATTGCATACAAAAATTGCATACAACGCAACGTTGCATTGACGTTACAAATGCACATAATCTTCGAAGTATAAAAAGTTACTACTCGTTAATAACCGACACCCATGCTTCTCCCGTGCTTCACATTAGCTTTGTAATTCAGTTCATGTCTGCCGCGAACAACAAATCTTGCTGTGCCCGCTACAGGCTGCCGTTTAACTGAACACGATGCATTCGAGCAGCTAACGGCCCATAGTATAACGGTCTATAGTATACCGGCCTATAGTATAACGGTCTATAGTATAACGGTCCGTAGTATAACGGCCTATAGTATAACGGTCTATAGTATAAAGGTCTATAGTATAACGGCCCATAGTATAACTGCCGATAGTATAACTGCCCGTAGCATAACTGCCGATAGTATAACGGTCTAAAGTACGATATCCTATATTATTATTGTATGTAGTATAACTGCTGACAATATAACGGCGTATAGTATTATAACTGCCGATAGTATAACGGTCTATAGTATGATAGCCTGTAGTATAATGGCGTATGGTATAACGGCGTATAGTATAACTGCCGATAGTATAAGGGCCTATAATATAATAGCCTATAGTATTACGGTGAACACCAAAGTTACGCTCTAAATGCTGCTCTCATTGACATCATTTCTTGCTTAAGTGACGAAACGGGCAAAAAATCGAAAAATGATTCTCCTCAGATTAAATAGATTAATAGAACCGAACAGATTAATTCCAAGCTGGTTGTCATTTGTGCAGACCATGACAAATCTTCGACAATCGATTGAATAGGTTTATATTAAGTGAATGATATAAGTGTTGTATAATATTTAATTTAATTTAAGGAGATAATTATCCTGTTTCGAATCTTTGTTTTTTTTTTTTTTGTTTTTTGGAGGGAAATTTTAATTGGCTTATAATCGGCAATCCAAGATATCCCATTGGCTGGCGCTGTTCAATCACTGAAATAAAGGAATTTTTTTTTGGGGGGGGGCAGTTTTGTTCGGCTTCAATTTATTTTAATATTTGATTTCATGGAAAAATTACAATTTAAATCCAGTTTTCTATGAAATATATACATCAGTTTATTTATACCACTAAGAATGGAAACCATGTCTAAAAGTCAAGTGTCATGACTTGGAAGTTTTCTTGCTATTTTTTGAGCTCTCGGAACTCTAAGTGTTCGCTGCTTGCCGGTTCAAAAAGTTCGAAAGCGCGCAACACTTTTTCATGTTAATCGTTAATCATTTTTATTTTGTCACACTCCACGACATCTGCGAGTGTTGACGAGGCAAAGACTGTAACGTTAGCTTTGATGGAACAGTTTAGAATTAGAGAAATGTTTTCTTTCCGTGCAAGAAGAAGTAAGAAGTGAAAGATTTTCTCTCAGAAATATTGCACTTAAATTAAAAGGAATAATTTATATTTACAAGAAAACATGTATTGAAATATAAGATGCACCAGAAATTTCTGTTGAGTAGGAAAAATTTTTGAAATTGCCTAAAATTTCAAACAGGTAATCGTTTTATATGAATGAAGTTGTAATAACGACGGAAGCTTTAGCAAATTATATACGTGAAGGTAATTTTAGATAAGTTTTTATCGAGTCAGTACAAATTAAGAGAGATTTACAATGCGCCAACCGCCCTCTCATCACCATCCGCAAATTAATTATTCATTCCTTTCTTTAGTAACATCGATCGCGTCAATCGAAACTCCAATCCAAAATTGATCGTAATTTACAGGCAAATGGTGGCGACTACTTCATAACTTATCGGTCCTTTTCATCTTCGATCGCCGGAAGTCTGTAGCTCCATATGACGGCACAATTCATGATCGACGTAGCAAACAAATTTTGTATTTAATGCAGATAGAACCTAAAATCTATTATCAGAGACTATACCGCTTGTTACCAAATTTTAAATAGATTATGTATTTGATATAATTACTATATAATATATTTAATTATAAGTCACAAAATTATAATTTCTAAACATATTGCTAAATAATCCAAGAAATAAATTAACTCTAGTTATGTAATATTTCAGGGAGCTGAATCGTTATAGAGAAGGCGTGGGAACCATCATTGCCAACACCTACAGAGTGAATAGCTCAGTGTTAGCTCGCCCCTTTCTCTCTCTTAATGCCCGCCATTAAATCGTCATCTCATCCCTAATTTAATATCGACGGCTTTTTATCAGCGGCCGCCAGACATGAATTAGCCGTCGATACGCCGGCTATAATTTTAAAATGCAACTTAGTGATGAGTTTCTCTACAGACGCGCTGCATTAAAGCTTCTGTTCTGGAAATTCATTTGTTTCATCAACGTATAACTGTAACAATAATATATTGATCGATCAATTTAAATATAACACTTGTGAACTCATGTTGCCATTTAACGTATCCGGATCTTCATTATCCTCATGATTCAATATTTTTCTTTTCCCTCTCAAATTTAATGTCAATTCTCGTGTATAAATTTTCTATAATATGTAGAAATATTTTCTCGTTCTACTGCACGAGTTTAAATCGAATGCGTCTATTAACAAAAACCCGAGGATGGCCTGATCAAAGCGCAAATAACTTTCGATTTTACGTCCCGTCTAGTTTCAATTTCAGTTACCGCAGGTTAATTGCAGTACTAAGAGTAAGTATATCAAAATTAACTTTTGTTTGACTCATTGAATGAGTGAGCTAAAACTTACATGTCCTGTCTTCGATAGTCTGGCACATTATTCGCGGATGATCGAACTCTCTCGACCCTGGCTTTCAGAATAGCTCAAAAGTCACAAATTGACATGCACTAATTACAAAAGTTTTACTTGCACTAGTTACAGAAGCTGTATGCGTGCCTTAACTACAAAAGATTTTTATACACTAATTAATTACTGGAGCTTTACATGCACTAATTGCTGGAGCCTTATATTCACTAATTACTGGAGCTATACATGCACTAATTGCTTGAATCTCGAGACAGTTTCTCGCAGCCGTCGTTGCTGTGCTGACGCGCTTCAGCGCGCCGGAAGTTGACCGATTATGAAGCTGCTTTTTGCTGCTATTGTTCCGCACAATATACGGCTGCTGCTGCTGCTGCTGCTGCTGCTGCTGCTGCTGCTATACTACAGCTATATAAACTGCAGCTTCTTTGCTGCAGCTGAAAAGCAGGCGCTTTGCTACTGGCTTGCACCTGTCACCGGTTGCTGCTTCACACCTTCTCTGTTGCTTTAAAACTGCACTGTTGCTTTACAACTGCACTGTTGCTTTATAACTGCACTGTTGCTTTATAACTGCTCTGTTGCTTTACAACTGCACTGTTGCTTTATAACTGCACTGTTGCTTTACAACTGCTCTGCATGTTGCTTCGCAACTGCTCTGTTGCTGAAGCGATCGCCCGATATTGAGATTGGTTTAATTTTTTTTCAAGCTCCAATATTCGGCCACTTATTTTTTCATATAAAGTACTAGTCTTCGTTTTTTAAGGACGATCTAATTAATGGGCCTTTTCTAACAACTGCTTTGTCTTGCTTTTATAATAACATTTTAATGTCGCCGGATCTGGCACTAAGTATTATTCATTATTTACGAACATCCTAATTTTTTTCACGAACGACGTGCTAATATTACTTTCTGACAACGATTTACATTTTTCATTCAATGTCCACTCGATATTCTTTGTCTAAAATAGACCCTATATTAATTTATGTAATATTTCATCTATCGATAACCAATATTATTAGAGATCGGGTCAGGGCGGACTTCTGACGCGTGTCTGTGCTCGTCAGAAGTCCTATGGGATTTCGCGCTCCTAGGAAGATTGTTCCTGAGCGCCCCACCGCTGAGCTCGCGGTGTCTGACTGCAGGTCTCAGTTGGGGGTTAAGTTATTAATTATGTAGGTAGAATTCCTTACATTAAGTTACTATGTAGGTAGGATTCCTTACATTAAGTTATTATGTAGGTAGGATTCCTTACATTAACTTATTATGTATAGGCAGGATTCCTTACATTTCCCTTCTCTGTCTCTCTCGTGCGGGCGGCCGACTTCCCGTGTAAGCGACCTCTTGTTCGAGTGTCTTAGTTTCTATTGCTTTTCACCTGTTCCTCCTTGTCACCTGTCCCTCCGTGTCACCTGTTCCTCCTTGTCACCTGTCCCTCCGTGTCACCTGTCCCTCCTTGTCACTTCGTCTCTTTGAGATGCTAACGCTGCATTTTTCGAGCCAGCTTCAGCGGGCTGGACTATTGAGGACTTCCGCTCCTTGTGGGTGATGAACAATCGTTGATTTGAGTGAATTTCAATAACTGAGACCTTCTAACTCTTTGGTGATGTTCAACATGACTTTCGGTGCGAGATAGCTAAATAGCTGAAGCGCTAGTAAACATATGGCCACTAAACTAAACTAATCTGGTCATAACTATGTTATTTCTTGATTCGCAAATTAAAAATATTCTATCAGAATATTTAATTATTATAAGGGCTCATGTTTGCTGGTATCGTCGAAACTAATTATACTTTCATAAATATTGAATTAATCTTTGGAAATTTGGCCATGTCCATCACATGTTCTGACCATTCTCTCGGATGCTGTTGCTAGTCAAGATTATGTAATGGTTGAATAACAATTTTCAATGAATTTTTATCCAGATGCCGTTTGTTACAACGCACAATAAATGTTTTGAAGAAGTTTATGAGGTTAGAACTTGATTGTTCATTAGATATCAGTAAAACGAGAAGGAGTTTATAAACAGCATATATTTTTTTACCGATTTTGAATAATGGAAATGGTAATTTGATGATAATGATGAAGGAGTATATTAATTAACCATGTCAATGACACCAATGCGTCTATTAAGTTATACATTTTGCTTTTAATTTAGCGGAATTTCTCTTTTTTTTATCTGCCGTCATGCTGCTCCTAACACTTGGATTACGGAAAGCCTTAATGAAGGAGCGACTTGCCTTGTTTGGCCGCCACTCCTCCATGGGCGTTGATGTACATGCCCGTCTTATTCCTCTGCGTCTTATTCCTCTGCGTCTTATTCCTCTGCGTCTTATTCTTCTGATTCCTCTGCGTCTTATTCCTCTGCGTCTTATTCCTCTGCGTCTTATTCCTCTGCGTCTTATTCCTCTTCGTCTTATTCCTCTTCTCTCGCCAAAATCCAATAATATAATTTATTCAGCTTTTATGGCACGAGCTGAATTCATTACCTGAATTGGCTGATTAATCCAGTAGATATATTATGAGTGAACATTAATTGGATTAGAAGTGCAGTTATTTATTTGATATTTACAGATATATTTCATAAATCAAGAAAATTTGGCATATAAGTGGTTTTGCATTCAGAAGAATCGTAACCCGCAATAATAAGAAGTGCTATCCAGGTTAGAATGTCACTTGCAGCTAAAATTCATTGACACAAGAAATAGACGAATTTGTCCTCGTAAATAAACAACACATTAACCAAATTGTTAATTTTATACCTGTTTATTTCAGTGAATTATATTGTTTTCCTCGTAGTCTTTTCTTGTTTCAATCGCGGGAGGATATTAGCACCGAAGCTCTTATATGACTGCATTGCCTGGAATTCTTTTCCATATATTAGTATACAAAAAGCTGTACTGTCTTCAAACAACAAAAATGAACATTGTAGTCAACTACAATGTTCAATTATTGAACATTGTATAGACAACAATTATCGAACATTGTAGATAACTACAGTGTTGTAGTTTTCTATAATGTTCAATTACTACAATGTTCAATTATTGTATATTGTAGACAACAACAATATTCAATTACTGAACATTGTAAACAACTGCATTGAATGTAATTACTGCAGACAACAACAATGTTCATTATTGAATATTGTAGACAACTACAATGTCCAAGTACGACAAAACTACGCTACCATTCTACTTAATTATAGTTGTGCCCAAGAACCCGACACCAGAAACAAAATCAATCCGCGCCTGAGCTGAACAACGGGCCGTTGCTCTGACCTCGCTACCAAATGTCAACCCTTGTAAGGATCTCCTTTTTCCTGTACCACATTTCTCATCGTGGCACTCACATTACTCGCAGGCACTTTGTTTACTTGCCAGCACGCGTACAATGCTAACAATCGTTGTTTGTTCTACTGTGTATTTACTAGTGGATTTGTGTGAAGTTATTAGTTTGAAGGTAAGAGGAATGAAGGTATTGGTAATAAGGTATTAGTTTGAATGTAAGAGGAATGAAGGTATTAGTAGGAAGGTATTAGTTTAAATGTAAGAGGAATGAAAGTATTGGTAGGAATGTATTAGTTTGAATGTGAGAGGAATAAAGGTATTGGTAGGAAGGTATTAGTTTGAATGTAAGAGAGTGTTATAGGTCATGTTAACCAATTCGTTACGTATAAAGACTGGCGTGAAAGAATGCAAATTACTTTCACACAACACATTCTTCATAACAACATTCATTACTTTCTTAACTTCACTGACTAAAATTCTTTCGCAACTATAAAGGTTTATTTTAATATAGAATTCGTAGAATTATATTGTGCTTCTTGGTTAACCGCAGACGCTCGTTAATTGGATTTAAAATTAGTATTGTATTTACATAAGTTTAAAATTTCTTCATTATTTGTATCATTTATGCATGCATTCGTATATTTCTTTAAGACCTGAATGTGACGATTTTTTTCCCACCTTTTACGCTCCAGCCGCTCTGCATGATGACCGCTCTTATGTAAATTCCATCCCTTCAGATTTAAAGGCTTTCAGCTCCACGCTTTTAAGGTCAGAACGGTTTTGTATACAGAAGCATTAATTATGACTCATTATCGTTTTAATTTTAACGTTATAGGGTTTTAATTTATATTTACGTAAATGAAAAAAATTGTCCCATCCCTTCAGATTTAAAGGCTTACGTCAGTGAAAAAAAATTCAATTTCAACCTCCGTTTATTTGGACTTTCAACCTCCGAATTAATTTATCAAATGAATTGTTAGCGTACGAATGTGTAATTATAACTACCTCGCTTGTTGTTGCTTATCATACCTGAAGTTTTTGCAAGCGTTGCAAAACAAGTGTTGACGTTAGCTACAAAAACACTTTTCTCTGTTACAGACAAACGCGTCACAAAGAAGCGATCTGTGACCTCATTAACGCCGTTTTGGCAGTTACCTCCCCAGTCCTCAATCTTGAGTGCCAATCAAGCCAATCAGCAATCTCTGAGCGCTTTATCTCTGGCCAATCAGCTGTCATAAATTGTCTGGTAAAGTATTTACTTTATCGTATTCACGACTGTATATGAAATCTTAGTTGTTTGTTATATTTCATTACCTCTATTGAAGGTTTTGAAAAGTTGACGGCGGATATTACTGTGGGAAATTATTAACTTTTCGCTGATTTGCGGCAATGAATCTAAATGCATCATGAAAATTATACATGTATGCAAGTTGTGCTTAGCGTGAATTAACTGTCAATTATAATATGAGTCGCTAAAGCATTTGCATTTTTAGCAATCATATCTACACTCATTATTGAGCTTCTCTAAGCAGTTGCGCAGATATTATTCGAATTAGAGTCTCCAGCAGCGAAACCGCGCATTGTTTAACTTTTACATAAAATAAATCTGCACCGATCGCTCGAGTTTGCTATAGTCTAGTGTTACAGCAGCAAAATTTGGCTTGGAACTTGTTTGGCTGAAGGCGTCGTTTTCATTCGCATGGCATGTCTTGAACTAACGAATTTCTCAAGAATTCTGAAAGGTTCATGTTTTTTAACAATGAAGCTCAGCATTTAGACGATTAATTTTTATTTCCTACTCTATTGAAAGGGATATGGGAAAGGGATATGGGAATCGTTAAAATGTGTTCGAAATCGGCGAATCTTGACAGAAGTTTGATCAAAGAGTAGTAAAATAAATCAGTTCATTAAGTTCTGAATCATTAAGTCGACTACCATATTTAAAGTAAGAAACATCATGCGGTCGCTGCAATAAAAGTTATCGTGTCACCAATAGCGTAATTTCTGACTTGCATGTTTATCTTCTCGGTGTCACAAAAATGTATCGTCTTGAGGGCGCTCAGATATACATATGTTTGGGAATCGGTCGCATATGTTATACCCTGAACAATGCCTAACTAATTTTTATATACATATTATACTCAGAGCAACTATTGATTAATATTATATCCGTATACTGCTGAAAACAAAATTTTAAATGATATTACATCGATATTTTGCCCACTGAAATGTGTTTTCTGTTTTAATGTTTTATACGTGTTATACCCCAGCATGAGCAAATGACTTATATGATACTATACCAATATTATACCCAAAGAAATTCCCGATTAATATTGTATTCATGCAATACCCAGAAATATTCATATATAATTAATATCTGTCTATATTAAAATCAAAGTTAATACCCAATTGATAAAATAATCTTTACTTATTCCTCATATTGATAATGCATATGTAATGACGTTTGCAGCGAATGCTTACATACTAGCTTCCATTCAACGATCGATTAATATGCTGATTATTTATGAAAAAATAGACGCTGAATATTTGAGCGTGCATTTTGGACGCTGTAGTGTTTCCTCTCAAAAAAAAAAATAGAGTAGTGTAAGTGTTTCCAAAAAGAGAAAGCACATGATTCTCTTGGGTATATTTTTGTACGTGACGAAGGCCCCTGTATCCTACACACTAGTTAATCCTAAAAATATGCTACATTTTTATAACGGAATCTAAGCCTCAGGACTCCTCGGGATCTAAAGGATTTTTTTAACTGAATCACACTCGGAGCTTTATTACAGCTGCGTGCCCACTTATAGTGTTCCTGCAGCCATGGCTCGTACTGTATAATGGCGAGATTTTTCATCTGTAACTGATCCAGCCGTGGCAAATTTTTGCCTATAATTCCTTCACTAATTCGCTTCATTTTGCGGTTGCAGCTTCAGGCAATAGCGCTTGGGGTCCGCGTTTCATGACCAGCGTTCCTCGTGAAGCTGAACTTCTGTAGCGATGAAAATACTGTTGTTCTTAGCCTGAGGTCATGAGCTGCAACTTGTATGAGCTGTTGCTCGGGCGATGAAACCCCTGTTGATTGCAGCGTCAGGGCATGTGAGCTCCAATGAATCGGGCTTGGGGTCCGCGTTTCATGACCAGCGTTCCTCGTGAAGCTGAACTTCTGTAGCGATGGAAATACTGTTGTTCTTAGCCTGAGGTCATGTTAGCTTCAACTTGTACGAGCTGTTGCTCGGGCGATGAAACGCCTGTTGATTGCAGCGTCAGGGCATGTGAGCTCCAATGAATCGGTTAATATCAGCGATATTTATGTGGTCATGTCTTCTACACATAAAACTTCGCGATAAATTGTAGAAGATCATGTTCTATTCCGCGATAAACATGATCTTCTACAATGTTTTATTGCGAATTTCTGCTATTTTCAGCCGCAATACACCTAAATTGTGACTTTTTTTTATCATACTCATCTTTTTTCAACTCGACTAAATGCTTGGGCTTGATTGATGACGAGGTCTCTGCGTCTATCGCGTTTTTTTCCATGTGTCTAGTTCGCTGTTCTTCTATTGCACGTTATTATTTTCATCGGTATTATGCCTCAACAAGAGTTAAGCGTCATTGCTCATGCATGCAGTTAGAGAAAGTTAAGTTTTTCTCTCTAGAACATTACTACTGAAGCATTAAGTTTTACGAGCCGTCCGTTAGCAGCGGCTAGAGCATCCTCGGCCTCGTTGGTATCAGAGTTAATTTGACGTGTCTTCTGTTGAAGAAAATTATTATTTTACTATCGATGACAAATTAATTTTAAGGGTTACTGTCATGTTCTAGCTATAGAAAGCTTGAAACGCATGACAAATCATTAAAATTATACGTTCAGAAAATTTAGATTCTTGTTACGACCTAAATTTTGCATTGGGGTAACAAACATGCGACTGTTTTATTCTTTTTATAGGTACCTTCTGGCCAATGTTCAGTAAATCATAGAACAGCGTTTATTTGAGCACAAAAATAAGCTTTTGACACATGGTGTATAGTACTGGCAAGGATGCTTAGTTATTAAACTTAACTGCTAGCATTTGCTGCCGTTAAGAGAAAGTCAACCTGAACAAATAATGTGTCACGTTAAGCCAGTAAAACTGGACAAATAGCTCCTAACTTTCTAAAACCATCTAGCTTCTACAACGCTTATTGATCTCATGTGTGTCAATTAAGTGTCATTAGTCATGAATGTGCACGTAAAAGAAAGAACGTCTTCCAAAAGAAACGCTGTTTACAAGTCGAATTAAATTGTTTAAAATTAAAAATAGTGATATTTCCAGTTTAAATCAGGGAAGATTGAGAATGGATCGGAAATCTTTAAAGCATATCACATTCAATTTGGGGAAAATGAGACACTTTTCTTCAGTGTGAGTATAGAACCCTGTATAAATAACAGATCGTTACAAGTTACACAAATATAAATACATAGAAAACGATTATAAACAGTATAAATCAAATTAGCTATTAAACAAAGTAATTAGTACGGGAGACATTTGCAACACCTAAGTACTCACTCTAATAAGAGGTTCTGGTGGAATGAATCAAAATACTAACAGTTGGAATTAAGTTAACTATTGTCGTATTCATTGTGGTGACGTTCATATATAAACAAGTCTCATATTTACAAAAATCGAATTCTAAATTTCTTGATATTTTTATTATATTAATACAAAATCTTGAATGGAACCGCTACATCTTGTGAGCTTGTCTGTCAGCTATAAAAAATGGCTACATAAAAAAAAATGCTTTTATATAACCATTCCGAGGTCGTTAGTTCTTCAATATCCTTGATCGTGACTACGTGTTATACAGTGGCCACCGACAAAATGTAGTTTTCTTCTTGAGTTCAGAAAACGAAATGTGTTAATAAAGAAAACGTCCTCGATGAAATTAGAGGCTAACTGTATAACAAGAATTTCGAAGACCTGGCTTCGGACTTCGGGCTGTTCAATGTTTATCAGTTCATGTGGATAGGAAATACTGAATAACTCGCTACAGTTTGAAATATTCAAGTTGAAAATTCATTCGATAAATAATTTTCATCCCAATGATTTTGAGAGTAATATATTTTACACAAAAAACATAAAAAACAATTACAAATTCATCATTACCTAAATCAGTAAATGAAACCTTAACTTGAACGTTTCATTAGAACCTTCAACAAATAGGCAAAGCCTTCTGACGGACCAGTAGAACCTGGCCTATGGCCGCTCAAATATTATTCATTAGAAACCTTGAATTCAAGGTAGATTCCTTTTTAAATTTTCTCGATCTAAACTCTAACTGGAATTTTGCACGGTTTTGATGACTTCTATCTGTTAGACTGTTTCAATTCATCACCAAGATTTATTTAGCCACTTACCAAGAAAATCTGCATTGCGTGAAAATATTTCCGATTTCCCGACAGGATATAAATTTCATTAATGATTTCAGCTTTTGATTTAGGTCATCTTTTAATAATTTGTGAATCTGTGTTGGCGATACGGCGACACCGCTGAAGTTCAGATAATTAGATCTTATTACTGTTCTGTAAAAACCTGCTCTTGTTCATTGTTATTAGTTTCAGCAGTGGGTGTGGGCAGACCATCCAACGCCCTCACAACGCCCAGCGGTGCCGTAAACTCGTGTTAATCCATTTCCTGTTGACAGATGAAGCGACGTCCTACGTTCAAATGTATGTATCCCACCAGGCAAATGACGTTGAAACAACGTTTAATTGACATTTATTCAACGAAACTACGTTCAATTTACCGTTTATTCAACGAAACTACGTCAATTTGACCGTTTATTCAACGAAACAACGTTCAATTAACTGTTGATTCAACGTGAGGAACGTAGCTCTCATTTTGAGGTTAAACACTGTGCAGGTGACTCTCTTCTACCAAACAACTTCGTACCGCTTGAATAGCTTTTTCTTTTTTTGGTTCGACGCTGAGTCTGTTTGATGTAGCTACTGTCTGCCACTGTCAAAACTTGCTTAAGTACATGTTTCTGCCCAAGTAAACGTAGCTGTCCTAGTACACGTAGCGCCCCATGTACACGCAGCGTCCCCAGCGTTACGGCCCATGTACACTTAGGGGTCCATGTACACGTAGTGGCCTTAATATAGAGGTTAGTACAAGCAGCTGTCTAAGTACACGTAGCGGCCCATATCTCGTCTGTGAATGGTGGTTTCAGCTTGAAAATCCGTCAGTGATCGCCTGACTTAGCTACAAAGTCGTAAATATATTTTATAGTACTGGTCTCTGGCTAACAAAGATCATCGTTCTGGCCTGCAATATGAGGTCTATGGCCGCGATTACTTTACCGAGATGTACGTTATTACTGCAATGGCTTTTTTATTGCTCGTTCAAGTCGTGGGTGAATTTTTTTATGATTTACCCAGCTTTTATGAATTGCTTATCAAGTTGTGGACTGTTTTAAAATTTTATGTCTTCTACAATGCAATCGAAGCCAACTTGCGCTGGACTTGGCCTATAATTCATATTCTATGAATTATAGGCCAATATTCTTGGCCTATAATTCATATCATTCTTGGCCTATAATTCATATTAGCTTTCTTGTGAATTTCACCGTCACGCACGCTCTTTTTAAGTTTAGAACAATGAAGATATTTAATAATTAGGAAGCATCAAATTCCAATATCATAATTGTGGATAGAAACCTAAGGGATTCCCGCTATTCAAAACCCCGTACAGTACTTGTGACTTGTGAAAAGCGACTTTTTCACACTTTGAAATATGTCGCTGATGGCAGGAAGGTTGCGCACTCTGGCCCTAAGCGGCCTTGCTTAGCTAACCATTGCGTGAAGCGTTCACTTCCTGTTTCTGTGGTTGAAACTCTTACAGTGGACGACGTCGTTGAAACAACTAACGTGTATTAGGATAGGCTGTGTGTGATGGTCAGTGTAGGCCAGTAAAACATCCGAGTTTGGGTATCGGGAAGTTTCGCGCTTTTGAAATTAATAATGTGATTTTTTTCCAGGATTGTAAAATGTCAGTCTGTCAATATTATCCTATGTCCTTAAAAAATAACGAAGCCTTCGTGGTAAACCGAGGCAAAAAGATAAAAAAACTGGAAAGCCGTTGCGGTTCGTTTGCTGGCCGTTGCCAAATATTTGACGCTGATACTCGCCTCCGACTTCCTTTGTGCACAATTGACTGCTTTTGCGATACTCTGCGCCGTCTCTTATTGCTGCAAATTTAAGTTGCTAACAGGTCCAAATCTGGTTGATTTTATCTATATATTTTTCATGTATAGATATATATTTTTCATGTATAGATATATATTTTATATATATTTTTGATTTTATACCCGAAAAGACAGGAGATACTAATTTAATTTGCCGCCTGCAATTTAACATTATGTTTTCGTACTCCATAAATGTCGGGTTCTTGCGATGGAAGCAGTGTGTGAATTTGTTTCGCATGATCTCCAAATTATTTGATGTATTGTTTGCATCATAAAATATGAATGTCTTTACGTTTAATCTAAATCCGCTTTCAGTTGAAATTTCAAGTGTTTTGTGGCTCTGTTACTTTTAATGAGTTTTATTTGAATGAATCAGAATATAAAAAGTTAGTCCGTCGTGCGAATAATTAGCGTTCAATTATATTATTGAACTCCTTTGAAGACTGTCATCACCTTGTAAACATTTACTTCGTACGTTACAAAAAATCAGCGTGCTTCACCGTTTGCCAAGCAGACAGGTATCGTACATTCGTACGATTTATTTTACTGTCGTTCTTTCATCAGTTCTGCATAAACTGATCTGAGCGGTCGTTGTTTAATATTCGTAACGTTTTTACGGATAACTGGAACTGACTGAAGCCTTTTCTTGGCAGTATTATTTTTACAATTTCTCCTTGCATAGATGGAGTTCCGAGATGGTGCCTTTTAAGTTTAACGTCGTGGTTTGAATTAATAACATATTTCATTGCCCCTAAAGATCAAATCTGCCACGCGTACAACGTTCTTAAATCAACTGTTTTACGGACCAACCATTTCACGCTTTGATCTTGTTATTGATTTGTTCTCTCAAACGCAAGGACAGAATGTTTTTTTTTTTGCAATTGTGTATCATGGCTGCTTGCATTAAAGCTAACTATTTTGCGAGTGAATGACATTTTTGACGTCACATCTCAATATTTATTAATAAAATTCTTGGTTATTTGATTGCGAGGATGATGTGTAGGTGCTCTGTCGAAGGATGTGGTGCAAATCTAAATTGACCAAACACTAAAATATCGTCAATCGGTAAATTGTTTTCAATTTTTTCAACATTTTTGGCCTAAAATTTGAGGGAAACCCTGAATTCAACTCTTGACTATACCGGTTACCATAAATGTCACTCTAGTATAAAGTTTATTTTTTCTGTCGATAAGGTTCTGTTGATGTTGATGTTGATAAGGTTCGTTGCAATCAACATCTCCGTAACACTTATCACGGACACCTATCGTGAACAATCATGTTGCGGGTTAGACGATAGCACATAGAGATCATGGTTGAACTTTGGATCATCACAATAGCTATCAATAAATGAGCGCCTTGAGCTCCCGTAGCGAGCCAACATGGGCGTTAGTGACAGAGGAAGTCAAAAGGTCTGCTGTAGAATAACTATTCCCTCTCTGAACTTTGTCTGCCAACCTCTGAACCTTAGCACACCCGCATTGCAGCTCGTAGATCGCTGATCTTTTGATCCCGATATCCAAAAATCAATGTCCACACTACCCTTGACTAAAATACGGATTGTTCTATCCATATTTATCAATTTTCTTGACATCTGTCTTCAGTTGGAATTATTCTGGAATACAGTTCACTCGTCTTCAGCTTGTTGTTGGATGTTTAAATTGCCTCTTTCAGTTTGAGTTTTCTGATGAAATAAGTTAATTATGGCCTTACTATAGACTCTTTTTCACTGCGCTGATCAAAATAGCAAACAATTTGATCCTTTTGGCAAATTTTTCATTCTATTCTCGTATCAAAAATTTTCAGTTGTTTTAAATATCTGACTTTGTTTTAAATATCTGACAATTATTGTGCTAAATTTATATCAATTTATATATACTGCTCAATTTCAGCTGATGAATTTAAAATTCTCCACGTTATATATTTCAATGTACCTGTTAGCTTTTACACCAATTTACTCGCATCCAACATTTAAGTTAGAAATTCATGACATCTCCGATATTATACGACGCCTTGTCCATAATAGACTGACTCGCAGCCTAAATAACGGTTAACATATTCACGATCATAAGATCTGCTTATTTATTACAGGTGTCAAGAATTCCAGTGCGTTCACAATTTGTCTGCTTCCATGCCGTTGAATTACCCCTTAATTCATGGTATAACGAGGTAGCTAAGGCCCCGAATTCATTGAACGCAAGATAAATATTCTGATGAGAGATATTGGTTGACCTCAGCTGACCATGCATTAGCCCCACCTCTCGCAAATAGGAGTGAGTAGCTGAGGCTGTTCCTATTCACAGATTGAGAGGAGTTTTGCGAAACTAGATTAAATATTTTCTTTCACTTCAAAAGGACGTTTACACCGAAAAGAGTTAATAAATTTTTAAGTTACTCTTGTAGATGGGCTTTTACCACGGCTTGGACGGAGTGTAAGAGCTATGGTTTTGAAACTCAATCACCGCCGCAAATTCACGAACTTCTGTGATAAAATATGGAACTCTGTCATTTAAAAGAAATGGGCACAAGCAAATGGTTCCAACAGGAACCTCTAGTGTATTTTTATTCTGGTGTTTTGAGCGCTGTCGACGTATTTCCCGTGCTCACAAGACTAATTCATAGACCATGGTCTATAGAATGAATTCCTAGACCGGCATGAAATACCCATAGCCCCGTATTAAATTTATTATCTTAGGCAATATTCCCAATGATTTACAGTATGCTCTCAGTTAATTTTAATGCTGTCATACAATGATAGAATTATCAGCGTGTCATCAACGAAGAAGTCATTCGTGTTTAAGGGAGTAAAGCACGCGAATGGTTAGCAGTATATTTAACTTTAGTTTCGTGAACACGTGCAGTGGAAGTTAACTTTGTATTTAACTCTAGTTTCGTAAACACGTGGGTATAAATTAGTTTTGTATTTAACTCCTAATTTCGTAAACACGTTGGTGGAAGTTAACTCTGTATTTAACTCTAGTTTCGTAAACTCGTGGGTATTAATTAGCTCTGCATTTAACTCTAGTTTCGTAAACACGTTGGTGGAAGTTAGCTCTGCATTTAACTCTAGTTTCGTAAACACGTTACCGGTCTGGTATGAATTCCTAGACCCGGTCTGGTATGAATTCCTAGACCCAGTCTGGTATGAATTCCTAGACCCAGTCTGGGATGAATTCCTAGAGCCAGCCTGGTATGAATTCCTAGACCCGGTCTGGGATGAATTCCTAGAGCCAGTCTGGGATGAATTCCTAGACCCAGTATGGGATGAATTCCTATACCCAGTATGGGATGAATTGCTAGACCCAGTTATTTCCTTGGAATGAAATAATTATGGCCTCCTATTAAATTTATTATGTTTTGTAATATTCCCAATAATTTATGCTATTATTATAATTGACTGACACGTAGCTGGAACTTTGCTCTGTATTTAACACTAGTTTCGTAAACACGTTAGTTGCAGTTATCTCTGTATTTAACTGTAGTTTAGTAAACACGTTAGTTGAAGTTATCTCTGCATTCAACTCTAGTTTCGTAAACACGTAGCTGGAAGTTAGCTCTGCATTTAACTCCAGTTTCGTAAGGACATGCCTTGCTAGCAGTGCAGCGGAGGTAAACGTTTTGGCCCGAGCTCCGTGCCAAGAGCGGAGTTGCTTCTCTAATGGCTAGGTCAGGTTTCTGTTTTAATGGCCGTGCCTGGGACCTCCTGAGTCTGTTATACATGCACTTCCGTTGCACTCTGTCAACTCTTCTCTCAACTTCTGCTTAATTCCTGTAACGGTTTCTAACTGTGGCACCCGAAAGAACATATAACTACCATTGCGTTCCTATATTATATGGACCATAACTGTTCGCATCCCACTTGACACTACTATTCTGCAACGGCTCTAAAATCATTAGAGCCGGTAAAGTCGCAAAAATTGTTTTAATGTTCCTTCATATTACTTGATTTTAACCGTTTCCGCTACATTGCATTAATTATACCAATGATGTTGCTATCTATGCCTTATGTTTCGGAACGTTCTATTCCCTAGAAATTACTGTTAGTGTGAGAGTCGAGTTGTTGAAGATGGAGCACACAATTTAAGCTAAACATGTTAAGGACATGTTATGCAGCACGAGCATGTCCTATATATTTCAATAATATCCTTAATATATATTAAGGATATATTTGTGCTTTCGTATAATTGTCGTAACAAAATCTTCGACGTTTCACACCTGTTAATTTGATCAGTATGAGAACTTCTCTACTGATCGTGTGAAGATATTTACAACTCAACAGAGCGAACGGCTCGAGCATTTTGTGATAAGAATAAGTGCCGATATTTGTTTAAGTACTTGAACAAATGTCTTCATGTGCAATTGAGTATTTTGAAGTTTCACATTAGTTAACTGTTCAAAGTATTATATTCAATCCATCACCGTGATATATAAATTGATTTATTGAAATTATGTATTCCACGCAAGAAAAATTCTTTGTATGATACGATCATCTAAGATACATAACTGCAACCGAGGCTTCAATTCAAATAATTATATAATGAAATTATAAGTTTCTAGTTACAGAATTGCTACGAAAATTCCAGAAACGAAGCCACCAGAGACAAAGACGACTCCTAAACTTATTCCACTCATTTATTTCTTCTAAAGTCAACAGTTTCAGCAGCTCAAATTACAAGGTGAAGGCGATAGAAAGAACTGTATTCAATCATTTCAGGTAAAAATAGTCCGTTGTATTTTAGCTACCAATCCCGGGTTTCATCGGAGCGCGCACATTCCGCGCTGTCAGTCTCAGCGTATCTCGTCTTCCGCTCTGTCGCTCCGAGCATCTCTGGCCGAGTGACGCTACTGAAGGCCGCGGCCACTATCTCTTCACTCATTCCTTCAGAGCTTCAATAAATGAAGTTCTACCTAATTAAAGAAATGGCTTAATTCTCATCAAAAACCACATAATATCATCAAGACCCATATAAAATAATTGGAATCTACGTAATGTCATCAAAACCTATATAATATTATCGGAATCCACGTAATGTCATCAAGACCCAAAAAATAATTAGTCGACGTGCAAGCGCGATCACTGAGCCATTGGTTCATTTGTCAAATAAATGCGCTCTCTGTCACTCACTGCAGTGAGTTCCGAGTCAAATTTTTTTATTGTATGTACGTTTCATCGTCTTTATGATATCAGCGCTCGCATGCTGATTCAATGCAGTAATTGCCCAAGAACAAGCGTATGAGCACAATCGGAATGCCACTTCCCAGACTGTCAATCCACTGAAGATTTAGGACATGTATGCGGTCGCCGCCTTGCAGCTCCCTCCGCCTCGCATTATTTCACTTAACCTTTTACCTTCTAGGGCGATATGTGAAGTGCTCCCATTTTTGCACCATGTTGATCCATGTAACCTTTCAACCTATCCTCGATGTTAACGATCCTTTTTGTTGAAAGGGCGCGGCACAGATTATGTCCTGAAGTAATATCTTATGATGGTCATGTGTGTGATAACCATCTATTGGACACGGTGTGAACGGACGCGAACAGTGCGGTGTATTTTTCTGCGATGTATTGGCTTTTATGTATGTATATAGTGTATATTGCGCATTTGTATAGTGTATGCGCATTTGTTTCTTGCACGTGTGCGTGTGTTGGTTTGTATGTCAGCGTGTTCCAAGAATCTAGATCGACCTCTGGACCCTGGAACGCATACAACGAAACCGTACGGCGCGCCAGGAATGCTGTGCTGCGCCATGTAATTATGCATTTTTCTTTATCATCATCTTTATCCGCTGTAAAATGCTAGTGTTGTTTATTATCAAGTAGGTTTGCCCATTTATCCTTTAGGTAATGAATGGCTTGCCTAGAAATTCATTCGTGATCTGTTATCTTCTACAATACCTGTACAAACGATAATTGGTTTAAAAAGTGGAATGATCGTCAGAATTCGAGCTTAAATACTTACTATAATGTACAGTCGTGATCCTAAATATGCCATGAATGCTGAAAGTAATTACGAAATGATAATATGGAACAAGAAGAACATATTGCGATAAGATATAACATATATCATTTGTACTGATGTTTATATAAATGAATACTTTATTTCTCAATCTCAAGTGCTGAATACAAAGGGCATCCTCTATAGTCCATACGTATTTTCTACAGTTCAAAGCTATGTGTAGGTGAGGTACAGATGTTACGATCTCTGTTTTCTGGAGTTCAGAAGATCTGTAAGAAATCTTGATGCATGTCTAAGGACTATAGCATATCGCCTGTATACTTAAAGTTGAGGTTTTTATAGAAACGATCGACTCCAGGCATGATTGTCCTTGAATAACGTCACGTGCAATATTGGTTTTTCTTCCAATGTTGACCGGGTGATGAAAAAAAAACTAGAGTTCGGTTACCAGTGTTAGGCATTTGCTCATGTAGTGCTTCTTTGCAGTAATTTAAGTAGTGGTTTTTGGTGGTAGTAGCTAACGAAAAGATGTAAGGTTGTTTTATTTGTCCGAAACAACACAGGTTTTTGTTGTACGTATAACACCACAGGTTTTGGTTGTGCCACACCAAAACGCCACAAGTTTTGGTTGTGGAGTTAATCAGTGACGATGGTAACGGTGCCAGCAACGACATGGTAATTGTCGTTGGCAACGACAAATGTATGGCAACGACATGGTAATTTGTCGCAACGACAAATGGTAATTTGCATGCAAATGGCAACGACATGGTAATTTGCATATATATAGTGTTTGCTTGCGAGGTTGCTGCGTGTTGTTACGCATCTTAAACGTGCATTCCATACGTTGATGTTCGTTGATGGAATGCACGTTTTCATGCATTTCATACGTTGATACTCCGATACTTTTCGATATAATGGTTCTAATATCGGTATGTGGTTCATACATCTATATATCGGTATGGAAAACGTAGTTCACAGCTTCCCACATCGATGAAATAAAGAAATGATAAGTTGGCGTTTAAAGTTGATCCTTTTCGATATTCTGCCGTTATTCCTCAAATAAGCGGGCGATATGAATGAATCAGCGCTTTTTAACAGTGGCATAATTAACCTCTTTAACTTCACTACTCAATTGTGCTGATTGGTCTATTATTTTAGATTGGTCATGATTCATCTGAAGGGTCATTGCTGCATTTGAGTATTCATTTCATATCCGCCGCATTGATCCTCAGCCGACGTTACAAAACCTTACAAGCACCTAAATTTGTGAGAGCATTGGCAATCGAAACTTCAAAAATCTTTAAATATCGCTACAATGCCAAATTTAAACTTAATTATGCTACTGTGCCATATACCAGGTCAAATTCGATAAAAATTATTTATTATGATTTAGGATCACTGAATGCATTACGTTTTTCAATCATTACTCGTAATGAAAATTCTCATACCTCTGATGAATTTATTAATAAAATACTAATTACTGTGTTACATTGGTAATGATTGCACTATACATTTTCTTGTGTCGGGCGTCGAACTTTTAATCCTGTAAAGCATCCTATAATACTTTTTAATATTTTGATATTAATAGGATACTTTAATTTGAATAATCATTTTTTATCCATTGTAAAATCCTTATAATACTGTACAGCGGGGTTTTAATCCTGCATAGCGACTAATTGTGTTGAAATATGAATAATTTTACTACAATTCAGAACAACCAATAACGATTAGGATATGATCTATTGATTCGCGTCATGGAAATTCAACTAACAAAATTTCGGAAAACACACATCATGGCGGATCGCATATGCAGGCCTACAAACCAGCAACTGTCTCTCCTTTTTAGCGCATCTTCTCGTTTATGAAAATAAGCGCTATTGTACTCGTCATGTCCGTCCGTCCGTGACGAGAATGCACGAGAAAAATGCGCTCTCTGTCACTCACTGCAGTGAGTACTGGTCTAATTTTCCTTATTTTTAGCGCATTTTCTCATTTATGGAAAAAATGCACTATTGTGCTCGCCATGTCAGTCTGTCTCTCTGTCTGTCCGTCCGTCCGTGACCACGTTTTCGTCAACGAGAAAAATGCGCTCTCTATCACTCACTGCAGTGAGTACTGATATAATTTTCTTTATTTTTAAGATGAGACCTGCACTGGTATTGTCGTAAGCAGGGCTAAGGAGAGATGCTTTATTGCACAAGCCTGCGCACCGTCAACAGCCTCCTTAATTAGGGACAAGGGCGCGCCTCTACGTAAGCCTTGATCGGCCTTCCAGGGCCCATAATGGGCCATCATCGGCCTTTTAGGGCCTCACGCTCGTCATGTCGACGGCCTTCCATCAAGCCGCAATGTAGGTAGTGTCAATATCAGTGCGTTTACCTAACGTCAAATTTAAATACTGGTAAATTTTTTCACAAAATTTTGAATACAGTTTTGCCAAGTATGATCCCAGTTAATAAGTGCTATTTTTACATACTGAGTATTTCCTTCTTTTAACATTCACAATATTTTACACATATTCTATTTTTGTGACTCCGATCACCGATTAAATTTACGATTGCGGCGCAATCTAGCGGTACTGTTGACCAAATTTCACTCTATTTTCGAGGGCTCTTCGGGTAACCCGGAGGCTACATGTGCTTTAATTAAAAAAAATTAATAATAAAATTACAATTTCTTCGATTTCGAGTAGGGCTGAGATGTGAAGGATTAGCTTGGAAACTGAACAAAGCTTTTAGTCTCGATTAGTAACCACGACGCTGGCATGTAATATCATTGCAGCTGTCCAGCGAAAAGTTTCTTCAGTTCCAAAATACGTATTATTCTAACAGCTCAAACTGCAAAGTACGATTTCCTACCGCAATAACTCGTGTGAACATAAATTTCCAACTTAATCCTGTTTCATGTAATGAGCAAATACAGCAAATAATTCGACTTCCACAACTCTACGGATATTCGGCAGAATTGTTGGAATAATAACGGTCATTTTATAATTGCGCAAATATATGTTGTTAATTGTGAGGCAATTTCTTTAATAGAATACATCTTGGTCGTATTCAACTCGGTTGTATCGTGAATATCCTAATCAGTCTATATTGGAGGAAATAATTTGCTCAGCTTGGGATTTAGGTCGCTGCATTTTGAGAGTCGAGTGAAGGATTACATGAATAAACCAATGAGCCGCTCAGCCGAACGAAAGGATTATTATGAATTGTAGAGTCAGCCACACCAGCTCAATATAGAGGATTATCAGAAATTTTCTAGTGAGACACTCCGGCGAAGGTAGGAATTGTTAAGAATTGTCCAGTGAAACACTTTGGTGCAGGTAAGGACTGTTATGAATTCTCGAGTGAGGCACACCGGCGCATTAAAGTGATTAACAAGATTAAAGTGGGGGGCCTAGCAGTAGACCAGTTCAGAGGATGCTTGGGTCACTAATCGACCCAGAGGTGTGATTCTCATGCTCTTTATCAACCCACCGAAAAAAAAGGCTTGCTGTGGCTCCAATTTATATTGTCGAAACGCTACATTCAGCAGTGCTTTCCCGACGAACAATAATCCCAATAACAACTATTTTTAGCGCATTTTCTCATTTATGGAAAAAATGCAATATTGTGCTCGCCATGTCCGTCTGTCTGTCCGTCCGTGACCTCACGTTTTCGTCGACGAGAAAATGCGCTCTCTGTCACTCACTGCAGTGAGTACTGAGTTATATTTTTTATATAATTAAATAACAATTATTTTTTATTTAATTAAAGTTCTTTAGATTCAAAATGTTCGAAATACATGAGTAAGTCTATCGAAGTTTGGCGGTTAGTGAGGGCCGAAGTGACTGACCTCTGCGCAGGCGCTGTGGCGTCCGCTGCAGCTTGCGTCGTACGTAACCTTGAAGAAATTCGTTACAGGCTCTGCGTGCGTCCGACGTTCATTAGTCTTCTATTCTTGATCCTATATTACCTGTGTGTGCATCATTAGCTTTATATTGTTGGTAATTAAGCTTCTCTGTTGTCTTGTTCCACATAATTTTTTTCTGTAAATGAGTGATTCGCGGAATAAGTTGTTAGTTTTTTATTCATGCGCCTGTTTTTTTCATGCTCATTCATTGGCACTGGGCATACACAAAATATTGAAATCATGTTGCTGAAATGATTTTTGCCTGCTGGTAGTAATAAGATGAACGAATTGTTAACAACCTTTTGAAATTCTCTACAGATAATTCTATAACTGAGTTACTGTCTCATGTTCTTTACTAATCAAAATTAAAAAAATCCAAAGTGTTTATTACTGTTGAATACCATTACTGGCCGTTCGTTCTGTAATAGTAATGATAACCAGAACGGTATTTTAACTGCTTTAATGTCAATAATTTAACAGTTAACTTACTCCTACGGAAGCTGACTTAAGCTTATACTCTAAGAGTCAATCGCCCTTTACGACGGGGAAGGATTTTTGTGTGTCAGAGGTATGTAACTTATAGCAGGTGGAAAAATTATGTTGTTAATATATATATAAATAATAAACTTAATATATATAAATAATAAACTTCTATTATATGCCCATCACTGAGTTCTCTCATTGATCATATGCAATTTCCTGTGTTGATATGTTAGAAAGTGTCCATGTTTGAGCGCGCTGGTATTAGGTCATGTCATGAACTTCATGCGTGAAATGACTAAAAAATTCCAATTCATTCTCTATCCTGCAACTCCTCGACCAACACTCTCACTGAGCACGTGGACGTATGTGCTACGTGTTAGTGCGTGTTTATGTTCGTGCGTGTTTACGTTAGTGTGTGTGTGTTGAGAGGTCGTGTATCTACACACCGTATGACACACTTTCTCCGTGTTCCCGCCAGGAGCCTTCAGCTAGCGTACCTTACTTGCACCAGCGTCCTTGCGTGCCCCGACCGTTCACTCATACCGCGACCTATGTTTTGGTATCCTTAGTGCTATTCCTACCGGGACCGCTGTCTTGATGTCCGTTGTGCTATTCGTACCGGGACCGCAGTCCTGATGTTTGGTAGTGCTAATCTTACCGGGGTTGTCGCCGCATACGTCGGCCTCTGAGGGTTAACGCACTTTAAATGCAAATAAATTATCTATCGAATCAACTTTGACTTTTGGCGTCGAAATTTTTAGTGTTGTACGTACAAAATTAAGTTAGGCGAGTCGCGTTGCGCGTGCAGCCGACGATGGAAATTGCAATCACAATCAAGACGGACAATTTTAATGATTATAAAACCGATAATTTGTGGACATTTTTTATATATCTTATTATCAATAATTATTCCTCGTATAAATGAAGAATGCTCGGGCAGTTATGAGGTAACCTTTTTAATTGTTTAAGTTTCTTGACTGCTGTGCCCTCAAAATTTTTAGCTTGATTGTAATTAGTCGAAGTGTAATATTGAATTTAGTATTTGTATAATGTATAATTTATTCATTAATAAAATTGTAAGGAAGGATTAAAGCGTTCGTTATAAGGTCCCGCCGAAATTCATGATGGAGCAATCTTGTTGAGTCTCTGGTACCATCTTTTACTTTTTATCGAAATTTGCTCTAGTTCAGTCATTATTATTACGGTTGATATCATTCCGAATAACAATCTTTGTTGCTGGAATAGTCACTACCTTGAACTGACCATCAAGTTCAGTTTATAACTGTCGTATTTTATCAAGAATTTTCAATGCCTTATATGTACCAATTTTCCTAAATCATGCCGTACCATCTAATGACTTAAGGAATTTACAAGGCAAACACGGCATGAATAACGATAAATTTCGCACTCGTATAACTTGCAAAATATTAGACATTTCCAACGCACATGTAGCGCATACTGATGACTTATTAGCTAATAATATTCGCCAGTTTTACATTCTCTTTATCCTATTTAGCGTATGTACCCTAACTACCTTTTCGTAATTGCTTTAAAAGGGAAGGTATTAGGACAGTATTAGTAGTCGAAAATTTCGTCCTCTTACATAAACGAAAATAAACATTTTCTTTCCCTAATCCCTTAAACAAGAACATCGCAAATCCACATCGCGATTCTAACACGTTTTATAATCAAATCAGAAAGAACTTTTAAACTCAAGTTACATATCGTTAAAGATTGTTGAGCTCGACATTCACTGACCAGGTTTGTGCGCATGATAACGAGTTTGTCGTTTCCTCATTTACTGATAGCGACATCGGTCGGCCGATGATAGCAGCCTTACGCAACATTTCGATATGTTTGATTTCATTGCTGCTACATTCTTCAAATAAGCCTATGAATTGAAGGAAAACGAAAGCGTTTACGTCGTCTTGTGCGGGTGGAAGCTCGTCTATAGTTGAGTCACCGCTAGATTCTATTGAATATCTTCAGTGAAAGTCAGTCTGATTTGAAGCCCATGCATTCATTATTGACTGCCATAGCTTGCCTTTCATAGAATGGTGACCAGTGGCACATACAATAATCACGTTCATATTTATTAGCTGGAGACAACATACACATTTATGAGGCGCATGTATGAGTATATCATGTAGATTTACTTAGCTTACAGACCCTCTCATGACTGCAAATGTTACTTTTACTGCTGTGTATTTTCTTGAGAGGGCAACGCGTTACATTCATGTGAATTGGCCGATTTTGACTATTTCTTCAGCTGTGCATAGATTGTACAAAATAATTTTTTTAAATAAGAAATAATGTGATGCTTCTACCATTTTATGTTCATAATCCTCCGTGATTTAACCTGATTATTTTAATTACTTTCCAATCGTTTATTTAGATAAGCGTTCGTTTTTACAACACTTCTCTTTAACTTCACTTCATGTTGTTTGCTTTTCTGTCTGTTTGCCATAAATCTTATAATTGAAATTTAACACTTCTTATACTTATCCTATCGATCTGAAATTTTGCACACTTGTGTAAAGTTGGAGACAATGCATGAATCAAATGACAAAATAGATAATTTTAAGAATAAAAGTATTTTTTTTAACATTAAAAAAATTGAAAATTTTATTTTGTCAGCTACAAATCTCATAACTGATATTTGAAACACTTTTACCTATCCGATTGATCTGAAATTTTCCACACTTGTGTGAAGTCGGAGGGAATGCATGAATCAATTGGCTGAATGAATAATTCTGGAAAAAATTTTATATATTAAAAAAATTAAAAAATTAATTTTGTAATATTCGAAAGTGAAATGAGAAATTCATTGTACATCTTTAATATTGAGGACACTGGATTCTTTAGAAGTGTTGTCTTTAAAAAGTAATTGTTTAACGTATATTATTTTATATTCATCACTACATCGTATATAATCACTACATGGAGAATCTCACTGTAATTGTTAAATGGCTATTGATGCTCCACGCTGAGAACTGTTTGCGCCTAAAACTTATTACTTAATTGTTAATCAAGTTTAATTAATAATTAATCCAGGTATCTTATTATCAATCTTATTGGAAATCCTAGGACCAAGTAGATTTCTTATCAAAATCATGTTTATAAAAACATACTCGTGAAGACTTATCTAAGTGCGATAAGTGCGAAATGATATCTTTTCTCAGTGCATTCATGCGTTTTTTGTTTGTTATTCAGTTGTTCAACATTTTTTTTCTTGGAGCAGACAATTAATGTCTATTCCCTACCCTTCCTTTTCTTCTATATTATTATCTTCTATATTCATATTATCTTCTTCAATTCATATTATTATCTTCTATATTATTATTATATAATGATATAATAACAGAAATTATAACGGATGATGCTTGCGTGGCCGGCGGTGATCCAACACACAATCGCATAAACATTTTTTTATTGTCCATATGATACAATTCTTCCGTCTATTCATTACGCACTTACCATTGAGAAGCTGTTAACTTATAATTGCTATAATGATCATAACTCGTTCGCAAGCATTATTCCTTATTGAATCACTTGCATTTATATTACTTAAGGAAAGATCAACCGATTTCTTATTTTTTTCATGGTGCCAGTTATGTTCAGCTGCAAGTTTTTTTTCCCGAAATTTGCTTCTGTTATTTCCACCCTAATTACTTAATGACCAATATCTTCCCACGATATAAAATATATAACATTGAAATAATTAATGCTATTCATGATTGAGTTTATTAATAATCCGGTAATAAATCTTAAATTTTGACCACAAGCACCGCCTGAAATGATTGATAAAACTCAGAACAAACGCTAAATATAGAACAGAAGGCCTAACTGAACTGATTAATAAACCCTGTAATAAAAGCTTCATATAGAACAGAACCACTAACTGAACTGATTGATAAACCCTGTAGTAAAGCTTTATATAGAACAAAAACACTAACTGAACTGATTAATGAACCTAGTAGTAAACTTTTATATAGAACAGAAGCCCTAACTGAACTGATTGATAAACCCTGTAGTAAAAGCTTTATATGGAACAGAAACAGTGACTGAACTGATTGATAAACCCTGTAGTAAAGCTTTATATAGAACAAAAACACTAACTGAACTGATTAATGAACCTAGTAGTAAACTTTTATATTGAACAGAAGCTAACTGAACTGATTGATAAACCTTGTAGTAAAAGCTTGATGTAGAACAGAAGCTGTGCCTGTAATGATTAATAAACCCTGTGGTAAAAGCTTCATATAGAACAGAAGCCCTACCTGAAGTGATTAATAAACCCTGTAGTAAAAGCTTTAAAGAACAGAAACAACAACTGAANAGCACTACCTGAAGTAATTAATAAGCCCTGTAGTAAAAGCCTTGTATAGAACAGAAGCCCTAACTGAACTGATTGATAAACCCTGTAGTAAAAGCTTTTTATAGAACAGAAGCACTACCTGAAGTAATTAATAAACCCTGTAGTAAAAGCTTTTTATAGAACAGAAGCCCTACCTGTAGTGATTAATAAACCCTGTAGTAAAAGCTTTAAAGAACAGGAACAATAACTGAACTGATTAATAAACCCTGTACTAAAGCTTCATGTAAAACAGAAGCTCTGCCTGTAGTGATTATTACACCCGGAGGTTAAAGGCCAACAGGCTCGAGAACTTCATTAGCTCGCTCAGCAGGATACTCTTCTCTGCCGCATTTTCCAATCTAAAATTTTATATTTCTGAAGCTCTTTTATTTATTGGGGCTTTCATGAATGTAATTTGCTTCATTGTTTGCGTGACGATGACCCAGCTAAATTATGTGGGTCACGGCGCACCCTTTTGTTGTGGGGCGATCAGGGGCCATGCAAGTAAAAATGGCAGTAAATTAAATGCCGACCATGGCTTTCAATTCTTTACGTTTTCTTTTTGCATTTATTATTTTTTTTCAGAAATTGATACTAATAATTAATGCGTGCAATATGCAAGTAAAAATGGCAAATGCCGACCATGGCTTTCAAGTCTTTACGTTTGCTATTTGCATTTATTATTTTGTCAGAAATTGACATTGATAATTAATGCGTGCAATATTGCTACCAATTAAACGAGTTATGACCGTCGCTGATAAAGCGACAACAATTGGAATCTGTGAAACTTCGAGCAAAGTAGGTAAATAAATTTAAATCACAATAAAGTAGCCCAGTAAACTAGTCAATTGCAAGCGCGAAATGAAGTTATCGGAAATACCCGCTTTCGATTACTGGCAATCATTGCGCTTCATTCCATTCAATGTTTTGTATTATCTTATGATTGATGTCTGTAACATGGCAAAAGATTGTTTGCATCCTCTAGTTTGCCGCTCAATTATAATTGATCTAAACGGAATAAAAAATATAACTCAGTACTCACTGCAGTGAGTGACAGAGAGCGCATTTTCTCGTCGACGAAAACGTGAGGTCTTGGATGGACAGACAGACAGACGGCCGGACAGACAGACGGACGGGCAGACGGACGGACATGGCGTGCACAATAATGCATTTTTTCCACAAATGAGAAAATGCGCTAATAACGCATGACTGCCTATCAATTAATTGTTAAAATGAAATACGGTTGAACGTATGCACGGTTACAAACAAATGGTACTCGAGTTGAAATGGTTCATACCAACAATACCTTAAGGTTTCATGGAGAGGTTCAAGCAAAGGCTTATGGATTACGTGAGTTATAAATTGGTTTAGAACGAAGCCTTCGAGCTGATACTTTTGGTTCACTTGAGAGGTTCTCGTTACACATAACACAATGGGTTCGGGTTCACACGAATGGTTCTAGTTAATGCTGGTCCGTGATGATGCTGATCATATTACTCATTCATTGTCATAACCTCTCCTACTCCATTAAAGTGATGAGTCACGATCGTAATTATCTCTACAACACTCGCGCCTAATTTATTATGATGCTCCCTGGCATCTTAATTAACAACTTCCTCGCTCATGATGAAGCTAACCTCTTTCTTTATTCAGTTTTCATCCAATGTTGCTCTTGTCTCATTATTTTGTGTTCAGTTCTAATTAATTAATTAATTTTTGATTTTTTATTCAGTTCGTTTTATTTATTTAATATTGACTTTTAATTCAGTTATAATTAATTAATTAATTACTGATTTTTTATTCCGTTATAATGAATTAATTAATAATTGATTTTTTTATTCAGTTCTAAATTATATATTAATTATGGATTATTTCATTTCATCAATCTGATTAGCTGATATGAGCATTGGATTCCAGCTAATAAATAAATAAGACGTCTTTTGGACGAAGAGATCTTTACATGAGGTTTTGGTCGAATTCAGGAATAAAATTAATGTATGTCTATATTTTATGCTGGCATGAGTGACATTTTCTCAAAACTATTCCCATAATTCACTAAATAATTTCGTGAATTGCTTTGTTAACTTACATTTTTTGTTGTTTCTGCAGGTAAGCTTGAGCGCGCGATGAACTCTGGTCAGTGTCGTATAAATTCGTGAGTATTCTTTTCGATTTTAATTATTATAGTGAATATTGTAGTTTAAATGTGCATTGTTCTTGGTTTTCTTTTGATTTTTTTAAACGTTTTTGCTCTTTAAATGTATTGCAATGAAATAATCTTGGATTAGAAGGAGTTTGACTGAGACGAGGAGCGTGATTACTGGTGAACACTGGATTTAGCCCGCGGGACAGCGAATGAAATTCGTAAAAAAACGAGTAAATGAGAATAAAAGTCGTCAAATTACGAGAAAAAAATTAGTAGGAAACTGAGAAGGAGTGAAAGATTAACACAATAAGAAAGATAACATTATTGTTAGGCATAAAGCCTTGAAAAGACTGAACGATTGGGCGATAGAGATAGAGAACTAGTAGCGATTTATTACTGAGGAGGTTAAAAAATTGAATCTTAATGACAATGATAACTGAAACAACGGGAAATAACGAAGTAAAATGTATGAGAGAAGAAGAAGGTGTGAAAGACGAAAAATGAGGAGATATGAGGAAAGAATGCGCGGGAGAAGAAAAGTGAGTGAGAAAAAGGATAGAGACACTAAGACGTGATAGGGCTTGGGAGAAGAAGGAAGGATGATGAAAGGAGCAAACGAGAAAGTAAAGAAGGCGGAGAAGGATGAATAAGGCTGGAGAAAATGAGAAGGTGTGAGAGAAGGAAAAGCTTGGAGTGAGGGAGGCCCTGTGTTCAGGAATGTGGGAGTGGGGCTGTGAGTGGGAGGAGTGTGTGAGTGGGGGGAGTGTGTGAGTGGGGGGAGTGTGTGAGTGGGGGGAGTGTGTGAGTGGGGGGAGTGTGTGAGTGGGGAGAGTGTGTGAGTGGGGGGAGTGTGTGAGTGGGGGGAGTGTGTGAGTGGGGAGAGTGTGTGCGTTTATCAACATTTATGCAACATTTTACTTATTTATTTATGCAACATTTATTTATAATTTTTATGCAACATTTTATTCTACGACTTCCTTCTACATTTAGCATTTTTTGCGATTGTTAAGCATTTGACATATTTTGTCCATTGATGCACTAATATTCCTGCTCTGTCCTATTTATATGCAAATAAATTTTTAAAATTAATCAACGGATCTTTAGTTGATTTCATTTTTTTTAATTTTAGACCTACGTTAGTCCCACTTGCCATTCGAAATCTGCTTTTCCATTCTTATTTTTATCAAATCTTCTAATTCGCCTCTTCTAAATTCAGTCTGTATTTGTTAGCTGCATTATCTAATGTTTTGTGGTTCTCAGCTCCGGATATTTACGAAAAGATACAGTCGGTTAAATATTGGATCAGCAAGAATTTGTACCTGTTGGCCATTTTATGGGGATATGGTATTTATATCAAGTTTTTGTTTTGATCGATTGCATTTTTTTGGAGATTGTGGTTGTCGGGAGATGGTGATTGTTGGTAGTTGGTGGTGGTGGTGACGGTTGGTAGTTGGTGGTGGTGGTGACGGTTGGTAGTTGGTGGGGGTGGTGACGGTTGGTAGTTGGTAGTGGTGGTGACGGTTGGTAGTTGGTAGTGGTGGTGACGGTTGGTAGTTGGTAGGGGTGGTGACGGTTGGTAGTTGGTAGTGGTGGTGACGGTTGGTAGTTGGTAGTGGTGGTGACGGTTGGGTAGTTGGTAGTGGTGGTAACGGTTGGTAGTTGTGGAGGTGGTGACGGTTGGTAGTTGGTACTGGTGGTGACGGTTGGTAGGGGTGGAGGTGGAGTGGTATAGTGGGGTATACCAACAAGGTGATGCAGATGTCCTTGATATACCCCTGGTGGGTAGTCTACTGCTACAGCTCAGGCATGCACGCTCATGCCGCTCACCATTTAGCCTCAGCGCAACTATCAAGTCTGTTATACCATTGCTTTACAGATCACTGATATGACATTCATTCTCTGATTATTTCGTTCTTCTATTCGTTTCTTATTCTTGATTTAAGTACCACAAAAAAATTATCAAAGATGTTTGTGACCTGAGTGTCGTCTGGCAAGAGAAGGTTTTCTTGCGTGCAGGTCAACGTCGCGGAGAGTGGGCCAGACTTGTTAAATCTCGCAGTCGATTTGTCGTTGGCTGGAAATTAAGTGATAATTACGACGCTTCAGTGGCTATGATAAACTTAAGCAGCGTTTGATAATTTGTCGACTAATGAATTGGGTCAGGGATCGATATTTGGACTTCGTTACTTCATGTTAGGGTATAATGTAATATAATATAATATTACATGCATTTACGTGTGGACCTTTTGTATGAAAATCCCAGGCGTAAAACTCAGTGAAAAATTATCGGGTAACTAATTAGGATCTCTATTTTCACAATTACTTAATGCTGCTTCTAATTTCGAATTTAAATTCGAACGTTGATTATCGTAGGCCTCTGTCAGGCCAATTCACAGACACTGAACATCTTTATACCTCACTAGCCGCACTTACTCGAGTGTCTCGTCTTCTTGTGTTTTGCAATGACAGGTTTTTTTGCGTGGCTCGAGCGGTTGAGAAGCAACTTGCTATGCACAACCTAGCTGTATCTTGCGACACACATTCTTGCCGAGGTCTCTCTCTCTTTACCCGTCGGCCCACACGAGCTGTTCCTCTAGGTCGACTGCAAGCTTCTTTTTGCTGCGTGCCCAATTATAATTTCGACTTTTCTTCCTTTTGATAACTGGATTACTTGCGTTGCATTTTGCCCTGAACAACTATCGTATTGTATTTTAGTAAATGATCTGATAAATTTAAAGTTATTGGTTTACTTTAAAATATTGTTTCCGTTCGTAGTGTAACTGATTTACAACGTTTCCCTTTATAATTGATTAACTTTTGCTCTATTATTTTCTGTTCGTTTAGGTCCAAGTAAACCTTATTGGTACTCCTTGTAAATTCTGTATTCGACTTTCAATTGAGGAGAATATTATGGCATTTTTGTCATAATTTAGAGTTTTCGGTAATTCTTGCTTTCAACGAGCAACGTAATGCTAGCTATACTTGAGGTAATCTGGTGTGTGCTGAAAGTTTACAGTAAATCTTAATGAAAACCTATGCATCTGTGCCACAGCGCCCAGTATATGCGTGTCGTGAATCTAAATAAATACATGGTACGTGTGCTGCTGTGTGTTGGAATTGTTTCGTGTATGTGAAGGGGGATTGAAAACGAAAACTATTTTCAGAGCAGAGAAAAGGAGCATAGCTGTTAAACTTTTAGCGTGTTTGTCGAAGAAAGTTTTAGGTATCCGAAACATACTTTTCTCATTACTTCATCAAGGCCTATTTGCCATTGTTTCTTTGTCTTTGCTGCTTGAAAAATGTTATTCTTCTATCGAGTTTCTCTGTTCTAAGAAATTTACATTAGTATTGACTGCGGTAACGTCCATCTGTTAATATATTCTTTAATGCACGGACTCATCGATCCTCATTCAGAAAAATTTAAGAATTTTATTTAAAAAAAAAGTTTGGTTTAAAAATTCGGCAAGCTTGCTCAGTTTAAAAAATTCTCGTGTATTCTTAGCTATCGATTCTTAGTTAGTATTTTTTTTCGTCGCAAAATTTTTTCAACATATTCAACTTTTTTTTCTTAATGGGCAAGATTATTTAATTTAAGACCCTAATCCCGCCTCTCTAGCATTGGCAGACTTAGAAGAGTTCTGTTTATTCTGCTTAGCAGATCTTAGTAAAAAAAACGTCCGCGTTCGGTTGGCAAATTCCAGTCTTTGGTCTCGTGAAGCGCAGAGGCAGCGCGCAGCGTTCAAGGTTACCCGCTCCTAGCTGCATACCCATTGCTGCGTGCACAACCGGTTTATAGGTGGCCAATAAATTACACAAAGAATCTGCCTATGAGTCCGAACTGGAATGCTGCGTACGCTTTGCGGTGTGTAGGGTAATCATGCACCTGTCGAGAGTGTATAATTTAAATTAGATTTGTTCGAATTGGATATGAACGATGCATGGTTTTCCGACGGAGAATGATTCAATTATTCATGGATTGTTCCTGATAACTTATGATCTTAAAAACTTTGAACATTTAATTGCACAATTTAAAAGAGTAGTCGTTTTTAGAATGCTAATTTAAATTCGGTTCAAATGCATAGATACTCAGGTTCTATTATTCATTCGATTAAAGGACCATATTTTTGTGCCACCAAGCGCCTCTAAATTCTCATTCATAGTATTTTTTGGTCAAAACAAATCAATTTAATTTTTGCGCCGTTGCTTTCTAACTAAATCATAAAATTGATTCCCTTATATAATTGATTCCCATATATAAATCATAAAATTGATTCCCTTATAGAAAAGAAGTTACCTAAAAAATTCCACTACTATTTCATGTACGAATGATAGCTTATTACACTGCTGCAGTATTCCAGTTGCAGTTGAAACGTAAGCAGTTGCATAGTATCATGAAGGCGTCGTATATATTTTCTTGAATTGCAAGGCTAAATATATTATATTTAGCGGTATATATTTTTTTTAATTAAGAGGTCAACTTTACATATGTTTTCTTATTGAAATCACTTGCTTGCTTGAATCGCAAGTTAACCAGGAATTTAAAAGCAAAGGAAATACCACAAAAAATCAAAATATTTATATCCAATCAAAATACGGTGAGGATGAATACCGCTGTTTTAGAAAATAACTGACGATGGAGCTGGACTCCGAAACGTTTTCTCTTATAAAGATATGGTGAATTTTTGTGGTATTTTCTTTGCTTTTAAATTCCTGGTTAACTTGCGATTCAAGCAAACAAGTGATTTTAATATATTTTCTTGAATTGAGAGGCGACTCTATATATATTTTCTTCAATAGCGAGGCGACTCTATATATATTTTCTTGAATTGCTAGGCGACTCTATATATATTTTTTTTTAATTTAGAGGTCAACTCTACATATATATTTTCTTGAAGTGATAGGCGACTCTATATATATTTTCTTGAATTGTGATGCGACTCTATACATATTTTTTTAATTGAGAGATCAACTCTACATATATATTTTCTTGAGGTGATAGGCGACTCTATATATATTTTCTTGAATTGTGATGCGACTCATTTAAATTCGGTTCAAATGCATAGATACTCAGGTTCTATTATTCATTCGATTAAAGGACCATATTTTTGTGCCACCAAGCGCCTCTAAATTCTCAAAATATTTTTTGGTCAGAACGAATCAATTAATTTTTGCGGCGTTGCTTTTTAACGAAATCATAAAATTGATTCCCTTATATAATTTATTCCCATTTATAAATCATAAAATTGATTCCCTTATATAAAAGAAGTTACCTAAAAAATTCCGCTACTATTCCATGTACAAGTGATAGTTTATTACACTGCTGCAGTATTCCAGTTACCTTTGAAACGTAAGCAGTTGCATCGTATCATGAAGGCGTCGTATATATTTTCTTGAATTGCAAGGCGACTCTATATATATCTTTTCTTGAATTGAGAGTTGAATCTACATGTATTTTCTTGAATTGAGAGACGACTCTATGTATATTTTCTTGAATTGGGAGGCGACTCTATATATATATTTTTTTAATTGAGAGGTAAACTTTACATATATTTTCTTGAATTGAGAGGCGACCGTATATATATTATCTTGAAGTGATAGGCGACTCTATATATATTTTTTTTAATTGAGAGGTAAACTTTACATATATTTTCTTGAATTGAGAGGCGACCGTATATATATTTTCTTGAAGTGATAGGCGACTCTATATATATTTTCTTGAATTGCGAGGCGACTGTATATATATTTTCTTCAAATGCGAGACGACTCTATATAAATTTTCTTCAAATGCGAGGCGACTCTATAATATTTTCTTGAATTGCGATGCGACTCCATATATGCCTTCATCCATCTCGGTCCAGCTCTGGCAGCCGTGCAATCCGTCTCGATCTTCTGTCCATTGCTCGCCAGCCTTTAATGCTCAATGAATCTGCAACTCTGGTAGGAATAGCATGAAGTAAAGTAATAAAGTAGAGTATAAAGTAATAAAGAATAGCATGAAGTAAAGTAATAAAGTAGAGTATAAAGTAATAAAGAATAGCATGAAGTAAANTATTTAAAACATTATGGTTGTGAATTAACAATTTAGTTTTCGATTACATTCACAATTACCGTACGAATATCGTTATAGATTAGCATGAAAATACTGAAAACTATGGAATAAAAAGTCCACCAATTAATAATAATTCCAGAATATCGTCTATTACGACCAAAAATCAACATGTACGATAACTTAGCTATTTTGCGATTAGCTATTTTTCCAATTTGGTCATTTTATTCTTTAATATAACTTTTATTGTACCTATTGAGGTCCATATCGCATCAAAAAATGCATACACAATTTTCAACGAAAAAAAAAAAATTTACGCCTGGAAACCGGTTGAAAATACGACACGTATTCCTGCTGGCGCACTTAGCCGCCTTCACGAGAGCTTTTTGTTATCTGAAAGCTGCTCTTCAAGAGGAGGTTTGGTGACGTACGTAAACTCGCTGCGCATTTTCTTCTTTGCTCGGAAATTCCGCTTTGAAATCAACTGAATTAAACGCAGTGCATTCGAGGGGTGCGCCACTACGTCAGAGTGGCTCTGTCTGGAATACATGTACGGAAATTTATTTTTTATTGTACGGAAATGTATTTTTATTGTACAGAAATATATATTTTTTTATATATACAAGTCGCATACATTTAGGGTATGACCAAGCTTTGATTCAGAGTGATTCATGAGAACCGGCTATAAGAAACGAAGAAATTTCCTTAATTTTTGTATTTCTTTTATTTCTTCTTTTCATTCAGAAGATTTTCCATGTCAAAAAGCTGTGCAAAAGAAGAAGAATTTATTAAATTAGCCTACATTTCATTTAGACAGCATGCGTGCAGTTGTTAGATTTAAAGCTGCTTGCCCTGACCATGACTAACGGTGCATAGCTTAATTGGTTGTGAAGAGCACGCAGAGTTTGGGCTGGCATTGAGACGTTGTAGAGCGTTAGGGCGGTAGCGGCGTTGCAGCCTGGAACGTTGAGACGTTGGACGGCGTTGGGGCGGTAGCGGCGATGCAGTCGAGAACGTTGAGATGTGTGACGGCATTGGGGCGGTAGCGGCGATGCAGTCGGGAACGTTGAGACGTTGGACAGCGTTGGGGCGGTAGCGGCAATGCAGCTGAGAACGTTGAGATGTTGGACGGCATTGGGGCGGTAGCGGCGATGCAGTCGGGAACGTTGAGACGTTGGACAGCGTTGGGGCGGTAGCGGTGATGCAGCCGGGAACGTTGAGACGTTGGACAGCGTTGGGGCGGTAGCGGACAACTGCCACAGCTGGTGCAGCAGCAACTGCCACAGTTGGTGCCGCACCAACTGCCACAGCTGGTGCAGCAGCAACTGCCACAGCTGGTGCCGCACCAACTGCCACAGCTGGTGCAGCAACTGCCACAGCTGGTGCAGCATCAACTGCCCCAGCTGGTGCAGCGTTGCAACACGAAACTTTTTTTTATTGCATCAATGCAACTTCATCGCATCACTTTGTACTCCATCACAACTACGAACATCTTATAACACGCCGTTATCGTACAACTCACTTTTATTGCAAAATTCACATATATCGGACCACATAATAAAACATACAAAGATTATTGTAGAACTTTCAATTGTTGAAAATTCGATCAACATGCAGCGACTAATCAGCACAGAGCTTGTGATTATTGCTAAACTTGCGATGATATTGAGACCGCGTAAACCGATCTTTTTCGTTACTTTATATTACAGATCAGTGGGTAAATTTGTCGGTCACCCAAGGTTCCACAGATTTCACACTCAGAGTATACTGTACATACACGTGTAGTGTATACAGTATACACACATGTTACGCATATACACTCGTGTATTACATACACGTGGTATCACATGCACATCGTCGGTCTTCAGGGCGTGATTGTTTATTCTGTATGTAACATCATGAGTAAATGTCACTCATTTAACTACAGGCGTCGATATGCATACTAATGCCACTGTGGACGTATCTTTTTCATCAGTTTGTCTTATTATTCACAGGTTTTTTTGTGTGACTCACGAAGCGTTAATTAATAATCAATTATAGAATCTCGTCAGAAGTTTAGATTATCAACAAATTTCATATTTTTGAAATTTATTTCGTTTAAAAACCGGCACCGGCGACGTCGGTTGACTGCGGTCCAACCGTCGCGCCCCAACCGACCCCTGTATTTAGGGGGCGTTCTTGTCTCCTGTTTAGGGGGAGGTTTGACTCCCTGTATTTTGGGGGCGTTCTTGTCTCCTGTTTAGGGGGATGTTAGACTCCCTGTATTTAGGAGGCGTTCTTGTCTCCTGTTTAGGGGGAGGTTAGACTCCCTGTATTTAGGGGGCGTTCTTGTCTCCTGTTTAGGGGGAGGTTAGACTCCCTGTATTTAGGGAGCGTTCTTGTCTCCTGTTTAGGGGGAGGTTAGACTTCCTGTACTTAGGGGGCGTTCTTGTCTCCTGTTTAGGGGGAGGTTAAACCCCCTGTATTTAGGCGGCGTTCTTGCCTCCTGTTTAGGGGATGTTAGACTCCCTGTATTTTAGGTCTCATTTTTAGGAGGAATATGTTTATTTAGGGGGAGTTTTTGCATCATATGATACAAATTAAAGTTCATAGATATTAAAGCATAGAAAGTCTAAATAGTAAAGCAGACATGAATCATCCGAAATCGAGGCTGAATCACATCAAGATTCAGGGAGCAGTTAGACATTAATGGCTATTAGGCGGAGAGGCTTCCATATAAACAGAATAATCAACGGTCTCACATCCAGTGGACGATTAGCTAGCGAGAGTGAAACCTGACTTTTGATAGTTTTAAATTCAAGATTTTTAGTGATTTTTACGACATATTTAGGAGATCTGGAAGCTCTGAACAGAAACGATATTAATTTCTTTATGCACAATTTTCATTCGTATAGTGGTTGAAAAATTGTTGTAACAGCTCTGTACAGAAACAATCATGTAATCCTTATGTTCAATTATCATTTAAAATTTAGTACCGCCGCGGTGAAGTGTACGCATCACTCCTACATACGCTTCAGTCGCGCGCGCGCCACTGCGAGGGGTGGGTGTGTCGTGTAGCGCTCGCCAGATTTTCATCCAGAAAAAGTGCTGAGGTGCAAGATCGTGTTTCCGTAACAGTTTCTGTAACTTTTCCTTAATTGGAATTATTCTGTGCCATCCTAGAACATGAAGTGAATATTAAAATGTGTGAGAATGTCTACCTTGCTAAGTTAACCAAGTGACCTATTATGAGAAGTGTTTTTTACCTAATGAGTAGTATTCCGTTAGTGCAAGTTTAACTTTGTGCGCAATTGTGGCTAGGTATTTGAAATGTGCTGTGAGCACACTGTAACAGTTCTAAATCGCACTCCTATCGCTATAGATTTTTATTCAATACTAATTTAGATGTCCGGGGAAGAGACAAATATCGGGCAGGGATATTTATGTTTTCAATACAACTTTTACGTGCATTTATTAAATAAGAGTTTTTTCTGTGTTTTTGTAGCGTGTGGAAACTCGATCAGCGGCAGCTCGTACCTGGGCTCAATTTATTTTTTAGTTCGGTTTAAATTTCTCTTGGACAGACTACAATATTTTCACTGAATTTAAAAATTCTACAAATTCGTAATTTTTCTTTCAGATGTTTCAAGGAAATGCATCAAATTTTAGTTCATGTTTATTCCATCTTTCATGTTTGGTGATGCGATTCGCAACTTCAGCTCATCTAATGTATTAAATTCTGAAATTTTTTCTTCCAATGTACGGCACTTTTAATTATTATTTTTCTTTAATTGAACTATTCAAGAATTTAGAATACTATTACCAATTTATATGTTATAAGCTTAACTTTTATCTATTTTGTATCAATATTGAATAAGAGCACAAAGAAAACTCTTCTGATCAAATTATGTGCCCGGGAAAGGAAAATTCTTCGAACATAATTTACATTTCAATGAAAAATTCCAACGCATTCGAGTCCATAAAACCACTTTTCTGGAAGCTACTATAATGACGAACAAAGTTTAGCTTTAATTCTTGCATTATACAATTGTGCAATCCTTGTGCAATCGTGCAATCCTTGTGCAATTGTACATCCTTTCTGTACACTTGTACAATCATTGTTGTGCAACTGCACAAAACTTGTGCAATTTTTTAATCATTGTCGTGCACTTGTACAAACTTTGTTGTGCAATTGTACAAACTTTGTTGTGCAATTCTACAAACTTTCTTGTGCAATTGTACAATCCTTGTCGTACAACTGTACAATCTTTGTCGAATCGTGCCTAGTGTAAGTACAATTGCATTCCTATATCTAGTAAGATTATAACGCATTAAAACCACGTCGTCTGACAAGAAGTAAATGCTAGAGATAAGCTTTATTGTTTGGTAGCCTGCACTATCTCGGCGCTGCGGCCGACTGATGTGTATTAAACGAGCGGGATCTTGAGCTGCCTCGTACTGTCGTGTGCACGAAGATAAATTATTGAGTTATATTGTCCAAATAATGACACACTATATGCACCCAGCACTGATTTTATTTTTTTTCCTGAGCCAAACCGGGTCAGATACAATTATGATACTTTAACTTGATGTAAGCTTACGTTAATTACGACTTAGTTTATAATTTAGTCCAATCGTGTCAAGCAATGAAATGTTCATGGCTTGAATACTTGATTACGAATATCGATTTAATTTTTGAATGTACCTTCCTTTAATTCATGCTTTATTTCGAAATTTTCTTGAATTCAAAATGTTGTCTTTGAATTTTGAAAGTGCGTTTTGAATTAAGAAGAGAATTATCAAGAGAAGTAATTCTAATTTTTGATGTGTTGAATATAAAATAGAAGAACTTGTTATAACCGCCATACAGTCGTGGTGCTAGAGCAGCTTGCGTTTTCGTTTCGTAACATTTTGTGAGTCATGCAAAGGTATGGCATTTCCTTGGGTACAATGACAAACTCTTCGGCGTCACTACAATAGCAATTCATATTGACATAAAACTGTATTCTTTATTATATTGTATATACTGTGATAATAAACCTATGAGTCGTCGTAGGCTCGTGAAGAGAAATCAAGCAGCGCAGCTTCCGTAGAAATCTTGTTTTCTTCGCTGCAGGTGCAAAGTCAGGGAAGTTTAATAATGTCCTGATTTCTTCATTTCTCGCGCCATGCACCACAGTATTTGATGCGTCTTGACATCGCTGCGTCTTCATTTCTCGCGCCATGCACCGCAGTTTTTGATGCGTCTTGCCGTCGCCGCGTCTTCATTTCTCGCGCCATGCACCACAGTATGACCCACTACCTGCCTTCCTGACCCACTACCTGCCTTCCTGACCCACTACCTGCCTTGTAGTTATTGCTGATAGCTGCAGACGCAGATAAATGCTGATGTTGCTGCTGCTAATCGTACTATATTACACTAATCAGTCATCACTGACAGGCATATGCTGATATTGCTGCTGCTAGTCGTACTATATTACACTAATCAGTCATCACTGACAGACATGTGCTGATATTGCTGCTGCTAGCAGTCCTATTGTACTCATCACTGAGTCATTACACTTCTTTCCACTGTCGATAGGTTCCGTCTTGCTTCTAATGTTGCTAGAAGTCGAGCGTCTCGTGTTGCTGTCTCAAGTTATTTATCCTAGAATGTTAATGTCATTCAAGTTGTTGCATGAAAACGTCCTAAAATTGTAATTTTTAGGTGAATATTATAAATGTTCAGTTAAAAACTTGATTAAAAAGTTACATCTCAAGAGACGTAATTTTTCCTGGAAGTTGTCTGCATTCAAGTGAGGCTGGAATGCACTTAGGAATTTCCGCAGACTGCCTGAATACATGAATAATGAATGAATAAAAATGAATGGTGACATACATTCTGGACTTACATGGCAAAAAGTACATCGATATTTGGAAGAAGTCTCATTAATTTCTTTGTGTATATCCTGTGTGTGAACTTGTTTTATATTATTGGAGCTTGCGGTTTACGTTGTAGAACGTTTGTTTGTTTTAAACGGAGAAATTCATTTCACGATTTTCATTGTCATCTGTGGTCATGAGCTAACCTTCGTGTCATTATTTTTAATTATGTTTTCAACCATAATGCTTATTATCAGGGCGTTGTATACCTGACACCTAAATGTTGATGCGAACAAATCTGTTCCTTTATATAGAACGACATTCCTGCATGAATTTATTTTGATTAAACGATTTGTTTAGCTGGTATACCAGAAATCTATAACCTAATCGAATTACATATGAATATAAGCTCAAAATCGAGGGCGGCCGTATCAAAGACGACCATGACTATTTATGCAAGATGTTATTTTTGACCGTAAAGCCGAGATTGCATTAACTCGTTACCATGCAGTAATTATTTAAGTTATTCCATTGCATGGCGGAAGAGTTTGTATTGAATGAAACAAACTTCTTTTAAAATTGATAGGAAATTTGTCATTTGTGGTGTCCTCGAATTGATAGGAAAACTTTTTGTTTGATAGGAAAATTTTTGTGTAACATTGAAAATGTTAAGGAATTGATGTCACTTGTTTGCGTAAATCGCAAGTTTACTACAAATTTAAAAGCAAAGAAAATTTTATAAAAATTCCTATCTTTATATATAGGAAACGTTTTGAAGTCCAGCTCCATCGTCAGTTCCAAAAATCTAGAATTCGCACGAAAATCATGAACGCGATGTACAGTATAATCAAAGTTAAACCTGAATCGTGTCTCGGTCGTTCCGGTTGACGTGATGTAGTTTGGTTTGCTAAGTGCGTGGGAAATGATATGGTTTCACTTCTTCTTTGGGTCACTCGGGCAATTGCACATGAGAGCGACGAGAATGTTTCTTCTTGGTACAATACGGTCAATTCTAGACCGGACTGCAAACCGTCGCGCATTAGGTTTTTTAGGTAATGAGCGTCGACAGTATATTCTCATCCTCAGGTATGTCAAGGAATTTATGCAGGGCGATTCACGGAAACTTCCTATTTTGTATTTCGCGCCAAGCAGCCACACGTTGTAGGAAAAGGGCGGGGAGTATTTCATATGAAAGGCAAGATTATGAAGTTTTGTATCCCGCCAAGTCAGTTATTACTATGCATTGGACTGTGAGCAGCGTGCGTTTACTGTCGAGGCGTACTTTTTCTTCTTGGTACAAAACGGTCAATTCTAGACCGGACTGCAAACCGTCGCGCATTAAGTTTTTTATACATTAGAGTTTAAGTTTTTTTAATGCGAAACACTTTTGTGAACTGGTACAGTCACTTGTTATGATTTTGGTGTGTTTTGACGTGTGCTTCTGTGTGAATGGATATTAATTGTGTATGTTTTGTGTGCGTTTGTTTTCTTATGAAAGTTTCTTATGAAACCCAAACCCAAACTTTCTTATGAAAGTTTGGGTTTGCTGATGTGTGTGTGCGTTTGTTACGTTATATGTTTTTACCTTCTTGAGGTTGTGCGTATGTTGAAGTCTGTGTTGTGATGTACGTTTCCTGTGTTTTCCTGTTTGTATAGGTGCATGTGCTGCGTAGACGTTAATTGGTTTGTGCGTATTAGTTTTGTATGCTGATGTTTGACTGGTTTCTGCGTATTTGTTTCATACGTTTGTGTTCGCAGGTTTATTATATTAATCTGAAGGTATTCAATTCTTCTTCACTGCACATGTATTAACAGCGCTTGTGTACGCACCACACAACACCTGTGTGTTGTGTACGCGCCACACAGCACCTGTGTGGTATGCACGCGCCACACAGCACCTGTATGTTATGCACGCTCCACACAGCACCTGTGTGTTATGTACGCGCCACACAGCACCTGTGTGTTATGCACGCACCACACAGCACCTGTATGTTATGCTCGCTCCACACAGCACCTGTGTGCTGTATATACGTCACACAGCACCTGTGTGTTATGCACGCAACACACAGCACCTATGTGTTATGCACGCAACACACAGCACCTGTATGTTATGCACGCTTCACACAGTGCCTGTGTGTTATGCACGCTCCACACAGCACCTGTGTGTTATGTACGCGCCACACAGCACCTGTGTGTTATGCACGCTCCACACAGCACCTGTGTGTTATGTACGCGCCACACAGCACCTGTGTGTTATGCACGCAACACATCTGTGTGTTATTCACGCGCCACACAGCACCTGTGTGCTGTATATACGTCACACAGCACCTGTATGTTGTGTACGCACACAGCACCTGTATGTTATGTAAGCGCCACACAGCACCTGTGTGCTGTTTATACGTCACACAGCACCTGTATGCTGTGTATGCTCCACTTGTGTGTCAAGAAGTCCTCACCATCCGGCAGGTTGCGGCACAGATAAGGTATCCGTGTTGCGTGCTTCGTCGCGTTCTTATCTCAGATTGCCGCTTCTTCTCGTTATTTGTTCACTCGACATCGCGCGCTGTCGTTTACACTGCTTCATGGATCCTTGTGTCTTGATGAGAAATTTTTATTGGCTCTATTCTGTTCAATAAAAAAAGTGTTCATGGATCCTTGTGTCTTGATGAGAAAAATTATCTGCTTCATTCTGCTGTCCGTTTGAATAAGGTTCCATTTATAATATTTTCACTGGGAACCTTATTTCTAACAGTTATTTCCAGGGGAACCTAGGGAAACCATATTTTATTACACGTATTTTTACTGGATATTTTCACTGGGAACCTCATTTCTAACAGTTAGTTCCAGAGGAACCTATAGGGGTACCATATTTTATTGCACGTATTTTTACTGGGAGCCTTTTTTTCTAGCAACTTTCGGTATTGTGACTCAGAAAAATAGCTTTTGGCAGCCGGTTCGGTACCAGGATATTTGTTCATGGTGGATGATTCAGGGAATTTTTTTTGCGAGTTTCAACACTATGACGCATAAGAAGATTAATTGGGCAAATGAATTTTTATCACAGTTGGTAATGAGAATGCGACTGTTTCTCAAATCATGACCATCAACTGTTGATGCTTGATTTTTTTGGGGTTCATTCTGTTTCGGGAATAAAGCAATTTGTTCCTATAAAGTGCAATTACTTTTAACCCCAAACATGTTCAATTATTAGGGTTAGAATTATTCCACCTCGCAAGTGTGAAGCGACCAATGAAAGCATGGTTTGTCTCGGTGTTCAAGTTTCACGTAGTGAATGTTGATTATTATTATTATTATATTATCAACAAACGGCCGCTCAATTATTAAATTATATATATCCAGAAAAAGAGTCATTTAATACACCGTGACAGTCCGCTGTAAATTCGATGATAATTAATTAGTTAATTCTTAAGCTGTTCTCCATATACTTAGAACAAAGATCAATCGTAAAATTTTTTTAATTTTATTCCTACCCAAATAGTGAATTTTGTGAGAAGTTAAATAAATCGTTAACATGTAAATTATATTTAGGCGAAAGAGAAGTGAAGTGAGTGTTATGTAAATTTAAGTTGTATAGAAGTTGGTGGGATATACAAGTACTCTCTTGAAATTTATAAATATAATTAATGCATTTTGCTAGCTCGCTCTCTTTGTATTTGAGTCGATGGTAAAAGGTTGCAAAGGCCATCGCTCTTCGCACTCCCTATCTTGTATGCCATCTAAAGCCGTCTATTCATGAAGCTCCATATAAACACTTTATTGCACTGCACTGGCTTCTGCTGTCTCTTTTATAAGGATATTGCCCAAGAGTTTTGAAGATATTTAAGAAGTCTTTGTCATAAATGCATATAAAAAGAATGTCCATGGGAATGCTGGTATTTATCTGAGGCAAAGGCATATCTTTAAATTTTGTATACCACTCTTTTGAAATTTCTGTTCCCAAACTATTCCTTTCTCTCCGACTAAATTCCAAACTTTCCGTGAAATTTACCCTAGATTTATGTTGGTAGCTATGACATTGTATCGGTTCAAGTTCCTTAAGGAAACTAATCAATGCACTTTGCATTCGATATTTAGGTAGAAAAATTATTACGAGTACAAACAATAAGAATATTCCATATCGGTCGCAGCGGGAAATAATTTTTTTTGTCAGAGTGTATTTTAATCCGTTAGTTTTTTTAATACCTTAAATATCAATAAAACCATATTAATTTGCAGCTATGACGAAGCGACGTTCGTCTGTCGACAATCAACTTAAAAGTTTCACTTTGATTAATGAAGAATTTTTCTTTTAACGCTTCGTGAAAATCAGATGCAAATTAAAATATTTAAAGCGACTTTCCAGCTCATCGTAAAATATGTTCAAGACTTTTTCTTGTACGATGCGTGTTGAATGATCTGCGCTACACCTCTTGACACTTGGGCGCCAGATCCACCACATTGCTCAATTTCCTGTTTAAATATGACTTGAAGTTCTGATTTCGTGGCGTTTTAATCCCTGCATTGATCTTCAGCTGCAGATACACTCAATAGTTGCATATTACCTGAGCAAATATTTCTACTATAAGCCAGTGATGGCAGAGCCTAGGTTCACGATTTTAGGGACAGATTTTTCCTACAGTTATGCTCCTGTCGATTTAATTTTTTTCTACATTGACATATGGTATTGGCTTAATTTTCAATGCCAGTTCAAATTACTACAGAGTAGATATCTAATTTTTATAAGTTGTCAGTATCGCCTTTCACTATGAAATTTCAAATTTCTCACACGTACTACATTGGTGCGATGTAGAATGCGTGTCTGCTGAAATTTGGTAGTGTGAAAGGTAGATCTTTCTCGTAGATTGTAGTGATGTAGCGCTCGATGCTAACCGTTTAAATATTTATTCATTTGTATTGTTCATTCAGTGATGCCAAGTCAAAATATTCCTCATTCAACACAGCAGATGTTTGCATTTTTCCAGACACGCTTAACCTGTCTTCTATAATGTTATTCCTACGGGAAGCGTTGAAGTGTTCAGGCTGGGAAGAGGGCGAGCTGGAGCATGCAGAAGGGTGCCTGTTAAGTGGCTAGCTTCGTTACCGGATAACATCGATTACTTTCATGTGGCGGCTTTATAAATCTTCAAAATCATGGGCGTATTATCTCCGGCCAACACTCGGATCGTCAGTGATAACAGAATTTTTTTAATTTAAATTATTCGTTTAGAAGTTACGGTGTTCGCTGGACGACAACATAGACGAATCACCGTTGGTTGAGGCGCGCAGGATGCATTTTATAACTAAGGAATCGGTGACTGCGCCTATATATAAGATGGGCCTAGCTGCCTAGATGGGTTAGGCAGCCAATTCTATTGTTTCTAAAGAAGGGATATTTTGCTGGATAAAAATCTATTGGCTAAGCCTGCGGGGTCAATGCAAACTTACGATCCTCTAGTAACCTCCACAGCAAACTGCGTTACGTTCAATAATGTCAGTCCCCGAGTCTATTTAATTTAGCGAGGATCCTGTATCAAATGCTGGAGTTATGATTCGTTATTAGATGAAGGATGAACCAAGTGAATGAAGCGATACATTTTTGAAAATATGGATATGAAAATTTTATCCCTAGAAGGATTCCACTGGCTACACGTAAATTTATTCAGTTTTAATATTTTAATGAGTGATTATTTTTGCGTGACTTTCGTTGGGGCGAAACTTTGCCTCTGAATTGTTTTTTGTTTCAATGCAAGCACTTATTTAGCACCCAATTTTTAGAGTGTCAGAACTTGTATACAGTGTTCACATTTTTCAAACTATATTTTGTATATTTTTGTTGCAGGATTTTACGTGTTTACGTTTCGTTACTCTCACTAAGTCGCAGTGCAGAAAATATTTTGTTTTAAACCTGGTTTATGGAAGTGGTCGGTACCTTGTGAAGCATCTTTGTTTCACTTACCCTCATGCTGTGAATGACTTATTTTAAATGAACTGATAATAGTGAAATGAGTTTGTTCATCGTGAGTGACAGAACTTCTTAATTGTGCATAAAATATTCAGCAAGTTGAAAATATTTTGCTATGACCGATTGAGTTCCAGGCGCGATCACAGTGATTTTTTTATCTTTCTGTGAGAAAGCGAGTGTGTGGTGAAGTTTGTCTTGATAAGTTCATCTTATTCATCAGAAGCATCGTGTTTTAATTACGAGATCTAATTAAGGTAAGTATTTATGATGCATAATTTAAGGTCTAATAATATTTATTAGTATAATCACTAATTTGTATTTTTTTCTGCACTAAAAGTAGAGTATCGTAAAATGTTCCTATTAACGAATACATGTGTACATGTTCTCTCTATTCAGAAACAAATAACGTCTACGAACGAACTAATTTGACTTTTCGGGCGGTAAGAAACGTGAATGCTAAAACTCTAATTTCACGCTGCCCGTTTTCATTTCTTATAAGCTATTTTCAAGTTCCATTTCAGTTCAAAAGTTTGCGGTCGCGAAAGAACTGATCAATATAAAAATAATCGCCGATTGTCAATAGTAGGAGAATTTACTAATCTCGAAACGATGTTCAATCGACGTCTACTGCGTGAAGGAGGAATTTTTGTTGATTTCGAAGAACTTTTGTTGATTCATTTTTACTTCGATTGTTCGCTTTTTTTGCAAGAGAAAAAACGAACGGCCTAGTATGAACTTCTCATGATATCAATGAGCACAACGGTAAGTTATTATTCATTAGGTTGTTGATGAATCTATTCATCAGGTAGGTATAGCATTGAAATTAGAGTCCCAATGCTCAGTTATTAATTAAAATGGGAAAGATGAATTTTTGGTCTCAAGTTTCAGTTAAATAAGGGATCAATATTGGACTATCGGCAGATTTCTGGATGACATGAATATATCTATATTATTATTACCTATATTTAAAGTTCTTACCGGAGAAAATTGAACATATTTACCTGTGCATAAAGTTATACAGTGATACAATTGTACGAGTTAACCGCGGCTGCAGATGTGTCGATTTCGGCACGTTAGCCATCGTTCGTAGTCGCATTGTTCACGAGTGCACGTAGGTTCTCTTTTCTTCGAATTTTCACTAAGATTCACATTATTTTGCATCAGTTCTCACTCCAGTTCGAGGCAGCATGTAAAGTCATTATTCTCTGTACATTGTGAGCTTCAGCTCCGGTCTGACCCATTCGCTTCGGCGCTTTCATTCTGTGCTCTCTCTGCCATGCAGTGAATGGTCTCGATTCCTTTCAATCTTGTCAGTCTTCTGTATTGACATTCCTGTTTGGGAATAGCATTCCATCTTTGGAATGCTATTCCATGTGCGTTGAATTGATTGTAAAACAAAGTTTGGTATGCAGTTAATACTTTTGCTTTACTTTCTCTCGTTCCATCTCAATTTTTGTGTTGCGCTCTAAATTTAAAATGACGATTCTTTGCTTTATTTTTCAATTCTCATCGAGTTTTCTAATTGCTGCAACGAGTCGTGATTATACATTGTTCGCTTTTCTCTCGCATCAACTGAGGTTTATCTTAAAAATTCCCCATCTGCCAAAAATGAGAAATCTACCATAGTGCATGTAGAATTTTAATTTAAAAAATTTTCCTTCTCCAGATGTTATAGTCACAAATAAATAACCCATGCGAGCGGATTAAACTAAGCTACAAAATCTTTTCATATTTCGACTTAGCTTTATATTTGCTGTGCTTCCAATAGACCCGAGACTTTCATTCGACATTCCTTGTAAAAGTAAGCCGGGACAGGCGACCTGGTGACATTTTTTCTGCTTTTTGTTGTCATTTAGCTGCTAAAATTTTATTTTTCGGCAGAAAGACGAAAATTTCTTTACCAAAGAATTAGTTTTGAAAATGTATCGGATATATCTGCGTATATTTTGACTTAATATATCTTGACTACATACATATATCGACAATGCACTATGCATCTGGAATGTTTGTTAATTGTACTTAAAATTTCATTGTTCATTTTTTTGCTAGAATTTGAACGACATACGTTCACTGACCGCCGTTTAAAATAACACATTTTAATGACAAATTTTAGGTTCACTCACAATCACTTGATTAACTCATTACTTTGAAAACTGTCAGTAAGTGCAAAAAAAAAATTATCAAATGCGTCAAATCCTAAATATTTTGAGTTTCCGTGCTCTGATTTTTTTCGAAAAAAGGACACGATTTTGAAATTGAAACTCAAGCTATGAATATCTCTTAAATCGACATTGACGACATCTCGTATATTAAACGCATTCTAGCGATGTCAATGCATTTAAAGTTACTTCGAAAAGTCCCAAACACAGAGGTCTATTTTACATTCTTTCGTTTAAAGCTGTGTTTTTCAGTCTCTATTTAGTAAATCATGAGAAAAGTTCCATTAGAATATAAATTTTTTTCATTATTTTCATCTGACGCATTTGCTGTGTCTTTCAGTCTGAAGAAAATCAAGAGAAAAGTCCTATTAGAATATTTCATGTTTTTAATTATTTATATTCGTTCATCAGACGCATTATCTGTGTCTTTCAGTCTCTAAAAAATCAAGAGAAAAGTTCCAAGAATATTTAATGTTTTTCATTATGGTACATTGAAGCTTATGGTTAAAATGCAGCAATAGCGACAACAGAACACAATGCCTTAGAAATCAACATGTTTGTGCCGTCTAATCTATTCAGTAAAGGCAACACGAATGGACCCAAGTCTTTCTATATGGCAACCGTCCCTGTTGATGTGGACTTGTTTTGTCGTTGTTGACGTTCCCTGCTCGGTTTTGCATCTACATTGACGAATGATCTTTAACTCAAATAAGGATTGCTGGCATCGATGTCTCTTCTGATCCTGTTATTCTTTTTACGTTTGTGTCTGCAATTGGACTTGTTTGTGTATTATTAGTTCACCTTTTACATGGCAGATAAATAAGAAATTCTTTATTCTTGGTAAAAAAATTTTTGTTTGCGAGAAATTCTTTCTAATTATTTAGGTGAAAATTAGCTAATTAGACTATCAAAGCTTAAACCACATTATTTATTGCAACAACTATTGAGCGCACAGAGAATAAAGCTTTTGACAGATTAGAATGATTACAAAGATGATGAGAATTATCTAATGCGAATAATGTAACTAACTGTCACTCGTGGCTTCAATAACCGTAACATCAAAGGTTTGCGAAATATCATCTACAGATAGCATGATAATTGATGCACGCTTACGGATTAATTTGGCCGATATAATGAAGATTATAATAACAATACAGATTATGAAGCAAATATTATCTTAAAATTACTGGAAATATATAAGATCTGAAGGAAATGAATGATGAATAACATGTATAGGTAAGGCAGTGTGTAAGCGCCAGAGCTGCGCAAGGCCTTGAGGATCGTCCAATATACTAGAGCGTAGGAGTTGCGCGTTGCAATATATTGCGTCTATGCACAAATATTGCGAATATGCACAGGGCCCATACTTTCAAAAAAGTTAAGAGATCGTAAGTTCATCAGCCAATCATTGCCGGCCTTTCAAGCAAAATCCACCAATCATAGACAAGAAAATAGAGCGTAAGTACTTACGTTCATTTAGCGAATTTTGAAAGTATTGCTCCAGATCTGTCCGATTGGGAGGAATGCGTATGAGCATGTGTTATAGACCTACAAGGATCATATTATGCTTTTTAGAAAATTTAGTTATATGTGGACACCTCATAAACATCGTTTTTTCTGGCTTCCTGAATTATTTGTTCAGACTTCTAATCTTGTAAATCATTAATGCACTCATACCTAACTGCCTCTTTTTGGCAAACAAATAGCCTTTGTTGTCGCAATTATTCATTCATGAGTGATTATACCGAATAAAGTGTTATAGCCATTGATTAATCGTTACTCACCTTTTTTTTCGTGTAGTTAATTGGAGTTTTTTCTGAAACATCTCAGAGATTTAGATCCGTTCTTGTGGCCGCTCAAGACACGCTAAAAAAATACGCTAAAAAACTGTCGTTCTGAAACTATTTATCATAACAGTATAATAATAAGATATGATCATCTCCAAGCTGTAGCTCGGAGCTTTAAGTCTCACTAGGAATATTATTAAGCCAAATCTTTTTCCTTTTATTCAGGAGGGCTATAACTTATTTATTTCCGGTGCTCTGGAGAAGAGTTTGATTTTTCTCTAGCGTCATGGTCTCTCAAGTTTTTTTTTCATGGAATGACTTACATTTTCGCAACCACACTCCTACCATCTGTTACTTACAGCATAAATTCTTCTGTTGCTTGTGTATTCTATTTCCCGCTGCTTTTCATAAATTCTCACATCTGTTTACACCGACTATTTATCTCTCTGTTTATCATATACTCCCCCTCATTCTGTTTCTCACACATTTTCCTTTTTTCTGTTTCACATAGTCTCGTTTTTTCTCTCGCTGTCTTGTACTTCATTCCTCTCACTCGGGTAAATAAGCAGAACTTTGTCCCAATAGTGATTCATTTTTTGTTCAATTGTGTGGGTCATTTTGACCCAGTTTGACCACGCAGAAGTGCATACAATTGCTCCTTCTGCTCTTTGTTTTTTTTTGGTAAAAAGGCGTGTCACCATATGGACAAAAGGACTCTTTTTAGCGCATTTTCTCATTTATTAAAAAAAGGCATTATTGTGCTCGTCATGTCCGTCTGTCCATTCGTCCATCCGTCCGTCTGCCCGTCCGTCAGTCCGTCCGTCCGTCAGTCTGTCTGTCTGTCTGTCTGTGACCTCACATTTCCGAGTATCCATGATACTCGGCAACGAGAAAATGCGCTCTCTGTCACTCACGGCAGTGAGTACCGATACATTTTGATACATTTTTTCTGTGAAGCATTCGTGCCAGACTCAGTTCATGCACGCTGCTGATGCGTCAAGCGTAGTTACGTTGCACTGTTCTTTATATGGAAGTAATATTTTAAGTGATATCCGTCAAGACCGGAGAATCTATTCGCCAATTCGGCTACTTTCCTCATTTGTCTCTTTTACATGCACAACCGTATTTGTGCATTCGGCTTATATTGATGATATATCAGACTACTACTCATTGTGTTTTTCCCTTTGTTTTTCATAAATTCAATTGTATTCATAATAATAATCGTGTCTTTACATACAATAGCATGCGTAATGGTAAAATCACATTTGTATACTAATATATTTTCTACTTAAGTATATATTAGGTAAATAAATTTCATATTGACTGCTAATTTAAATAAAATTTAGTGAAAATTTTATCCAGTTCAACATGGGCTGATTTTTAACTTGGATTTGGTCAACTTTTTTGGTCCAGTTAACAGGATTTCTAGTTTTCGCTAGAAACTCGACGCTGATGGCGTGCGCGGTATAGGAGTGTCTTGCAGAGCTCGTTGTCGCGCAGCTCGTTGCGGTCTTGCGAAAGTGTCATTCGAAACTAACGAATTAAGCGAACGACTTGCTACTTAATTATGGCTCTCTTGGTATTGTCTCTACTTATACTGTATACTCTCTCTTTTTAAACGATCTACCACTTAGAGTTTCGCAGTTATGTCCGGTGATTTCCGGACAATTAAAAGAATTCCCTAAAACGTCAACGTTGTTTCAAAAAAACTTTTTTATAGTCAATTTTAATTATACCATTAAACATAATAATTATATATTTTACCGGGAAACACGTGGAAATTTAATTTAGATGAACCTTCACATAAATTATTTGGCATCAATTTCTTACCAAGAAAGGCACATCGAATCTATCGTTATTAAGATGATCGTATTTCTGTTATTCAAGGGCACACGACGCTAGTACAAAGACTGCTTCAAAACTTCGTTGAATTCTGATTGAAAGATAAGCGCATTGTTCGCTGACGCTCCACTCGGCCACACCCCTGGGTGCATGGGTACCCCTCTGAATACGGGGTTATGAGGGTTGAGTTATTCAGTAGGTTGAGTAGGTAGTCAGTAGGTCGAGTCAGTAGGTTGAGTTATTATTTTCAACTGATATTACTTATATACAGCATATACAGTGCGATAAAATAACACTTTCTTGACATAACAGTTGTCTGTTCTTCTTCTGTTAGATTGACAGTCTTCAGTCCGTTGAGCACGAACGACTTTGTCCGCTTGGACTTCGGACACGTACGAACAATTAGTTCCACCTCTTTAAATTAAGTAATATTCTGTCGTACTCTCAGTTGTCAGTCGCGTGTCGTCACTCAGCGATTAGGAAAGGAGATACTCCCAACCAGAAATCTGACGTTAAATCAACGTTAAATTAAACGTTGTTTTTTTAATTAACGTCAATTATGCGTTTTTTTCAACGTCATTTGACTACATGGTGACACTCTTGAGTATATGTTTCATGTCAGCCTTCAGCTGATTATTTCTACTGCAGCTGGAATAATTATTAATACTTGTGTTGCCTCTACTCGTTATTGAAGTGCAGTTGCTTTCTCGTTCATTGCTTCTTCATGTTTTTACCATGGAATACAATAATGAAAGAAGAAAGCGTTGTAAAGTTCATTTATATAAGTGTTTCTTCGCTATTTGAAGATGCGCTGAAGCTCTGCATATTTTCTATATAGTATAAAAGAAACCTGAAAATGGCCAAGTCAGTTCAGTGTCACTATTTTGCATGCTTATGTTTTGTCCACATCAAAATTGCTATTTTCGAGATGCCCACACGAGTTGAAACGGTCTTCCGTATTGATTGGAGAAATAGTAGTTCAGAAATTGCAATATTACGAGGTCAGTTCCAGGACCTCGAACTCCACGAAGTTGATCAGAAACAAAAGTGTTACCTTTAACATCGTCAACCAGCGCCACCTTATAGCGAGCCAATGTTGGTCGTAGAACTACCAGTGGCATTAAGTGCCCTGTTAAAAAAAACCCTCCCTAGTCACCACTGCCAGGATGGGCAATTACAACAACAACAACAACCACAGCGCCACCTTAAAGCGAAAATAAAGACAGCGTGAAAGCTGTGTTCGGATCCTCGGCTACTGCGGATCTTGCAAGCTACCTGCTTCCTATCAATGGTTTACTGAAGTCCTGCTGATCTTTTCTAGGACACCAAGAGAAAAAGAGAACAGATTACCTTCATTGAGGCACGCACGAACGCGCGGGTATAGACGTGATCTTGTGACATGGAATAGTACGGCCGATTTCTCTTCGTCTGGTCAGGGAAATTGATTCTTGATCGTTGAAATTAATGGGTAATTACGATAATATTCATTTACAGTAGAGTCAATGCGCATGTGCATTCAGTTAGGTAAGAAAGATTTTAAATGTTACTAGGCAAGTATAGCATAGAAAAAAGAAATCATCTCTATGTCTGGGTGCAGCAAACAGTCAATTTCTCAACCAGTTTCTCTTAACACACAAAACATATTTACAGTGAAAGTGTTGATAGAAAATGAAATGTAATTCAATGCGCCTCTGTCTACATGTGATCTCTCAATGAGATGGTTTTTGTTGACGTCAATTCATTATTTACTGCGAGATTTTTCCTGGATCAAAGTTAATTTAACAACGGAGGCTTTTTTACATGTGATATTTTTGCTACAAAGGCTTATGATATTTGCTTTCATCATTCCCATAAGAGAGTATTATTGATCAATCGAAACAGACTCCTATCCGAAAAGCACTTATAATCGTACGTATAATCGTTTCAATTATAACGATCTCTCTCTATCTATAGAGTTCTTTCTTCTGTTGAAATTGTATTATGTATTGCGAACGTATTTGGCTTTCCTGAAGGTGTTACTTGTTTGTCTAGCTCTACACGCCTTTCAATTCCACCTAACAAATTATATCAGTGTAGCGCTTTACTTCCGTGATGTCACGTCAATTTTTTCTCCGTCACATATGTTTAATGTAATCCAGTTTAATGCGTCAGCCAATTACTCATGCAACGAGGAAAACCGTCAAACCTAAGCGCCGATCTGACGACTGCACAGCTTCGTGTGAACAAACCTTACGCCATGAATTAGATTTCGCCACCGCGTTGCATGAACAACTTTCAAGCGTCATCTTTGGATTGCGGGGGAGCANGAAGCGGGAGCAATGATTGACTGACTAAAGTGTCATTTAAATTGCATGAAATTTATGCGAAACGGGAGCAATGATTGACTAAAGTGTCATTTAAATTGCTTCTTTGTAATTTCTACGAAACCGGAGCAATGATTGACTAAAGTTTCATTTAAATTGCTTGTTTGTAATTTGTACGAAACGGGAGCAATGATTGACTAAAGTGTCATTTAAATTGCTTGTAATTCCTACGAAACGGGAGCAATGATTGACTAAAGTGTCATTTAAATTGCTTGTAATTTCCACGAAACGGGAGCAATGAGTTACTCAAGTATGCATTTTATCGGTCCAGATTTATCTAACTTATCTCTCACGTATCAATGTAGAATTCCTAAAATTCAAAATTCGATTGATTAAATGAAATTGTTCTCGAAACAAGTAACAATGACTGCTGTCCGTGCAAAAAAAAAATCTCTGCAAACGCGCGAATAAAATTTTAGAGGATGGAAAGAGGTCAAGTGCTGGTGGCGATGTAGCGTGGAAAATATCAGTGAATAGTGACACCTTTCAAATAATCTTCAGTGGTTGCGTAAACTGTCATTTGCTTCGTTAATGGCGGCTGTAAAGAACGGATGCATCGTGAAAGCGTGCGATGGCCACCACTCGCGATACGCCTGTGTTGTTTCGCGTGTAGAACTCACAGTCGGTTTATGAGTGGCCGATTAACGGCAAGGACTTGCCACGCTTACTCTTTTGGAATTTATACTTGTTTCATTACAATAATATTTTCTTTCCAGCAAATATTCAGCACTTGTTTTGTGTAACTTTACTCCAATAGCATCGTTGACAATACGACCATGATATCTGGCCACGTATTTCTGGCCTCACTATCGTTGTTGGCATCACAATAATCGTTAATCATGAACATGATTCGTTTACCACTCATCTCTGGCCACACTATCGCCGTGCTAATGGCTGCAGCTGGCTGTTCATGGCTGATGCTGGATACTGATGGCTAATGCTGGATCCAGCATCAGCCATAAACGTGGATGCAGCTGGATGCTGATGGCTGATGCTGGCTGCTGATGGTTGCAGCTGGCTGCTGATAGCTACAGCTGGCTGCTGATGGCTACAGCTGGCTGCAGCTGACCGCAGCTGGCATCTTATGGCCAGATGGCGCCTGTCTCCCCGTAGGTCGCGGTCACCTCACCGAGGTCTGCACTCAACGCTAAGGTCGCGTCTCTGGCCGCCGTAGCCGCGCAGGCTCTGACGCTTCGTTCTGCTCAGTGATTAGCTCTTCAACTTTGATTCAGTTAGGTGTACTGCGGGCAATTTTAGTGATGGAAAATGTTGATTAACTCTCCAACTTTGCACAATGAGTAATCACTCAGTGCAATCACTCACTGAGTGATTGCACACTTTGCACACTGAGTGATTTAGTCACTGAGTGACTCAGTGATTAGCTCTCCAAATTTGATTCAGTAACTCAGCACCGAAACCTCGTTAATGATTAATTTGAGAAAAGCTCAGCTTCTTTGAAGACTGGTAATTTGTTACTGTTTTTTAACGTTGTTTAGGTTTCTCGCGTACATTTCAGGTTTGCTTACTTTGATGTTGTAGAGCGTCAAGGCTCTAAGCTTTGAAAATTTAATCAGTAATTCTTGAATTTTGGGTCTAGCTTGGCATGAGTGACCGATTTCTGCCGTTATTACTGAGGGCTGATAACTTAGTTTTTCCTTCGAACCAATACGCCCGAATTAAGCGCATGTTGCATCGCTAATTCTTATTAAAAAATTAATACTCAAACAGAATTCAGTTTCAGCTACTCATGATTCACTTTCATTCTAATTGAAATTCTAAAGTTCACAGAATGTTTTTCAACAATTTAACTTACTGTTGTAGTCTTTAGGTGCCTTCATGGCGTTGAAAGAATACTTCATTAGCAATTTATAACACGGCCGCAGTTTTAATGAGCATTGAAGGTGCTAAAGTGTAGCGCTCATTGAAGTCCCGCAGCGAGGCATTCAAGAGAACGAGTGGCGCCAAAGGTCGATCTCGTTTCGTTGTGCGGTAGTGAATCGGAAGCGCTGCCTTCTTGGTATGTCGCTTTTTACGTCTCTTGCAATTAACCCTTGGGATTAAAGAATTTCGTTCGGGAAGCGCTGTTCCTTCAGTCCGAAAATAAATTAGATATGTTAGAAGAGTGATTTAATTCCTTGAGGTTTGGAACAAATTTACATATTGGGCTACGTCTCAACACTTTTTGTCAGTCAGCAAACTCAGCGGATCAAAAAATAACAGTCGAGATCTCTGAGTAATGTATCATAACTTGAAAATATTCAAAAATGTATTTTATTCCTGATTTGATATAATGATCACACATATTCTTCCTAATACATGAAGTATCTATAATTTACAACTTCAGGGTTGGCTTCCTGAAGACAATTGAACTCTAATGCAAATCACGCACTGCCCTGCCCTACTGTACATATAACGTTACTTCCTGTTTTCTCGCACTTTCTTGTTTCAATATTCATGAATACTTTGCATGGCTATTATCTTAGTTTCTCTTTTTCACGTCAACGAAGCTAGCGACAACAAACTATAGGGAAACAGAGATACTTCCGCCTGTTCCGACACTCGTGGCAGCGCGTGGTGTCGTCGCTGATAACCTTTTATATAGTACACTCAGTGAAATTTGTATATTTAGGGTAGAGCCCTTCATTTAAACATGGTTGGTTAAAAATAATGCCAGTTTTATTGAGGACTTCTTTTGAGTTTAATCTCTCACGCTTTCTGATAAGAGGTACAGTAATAGGTTCAATGTGTCTTAAAATTTGTCCTAATGAAAGGTTCGATAAATCCTGCGACGCGCTCAGTGAGCGAACTTGTTTCACTTATTCAGCTCAAGATATTGGCACCGATGGAGAAAGCTCTCAATTATTTAGAACTTTTTCTCTCGCACGTTATCAAGCATCTTGTTTGCTTGGACTATATCCTTTAGTTCACCAACTATATATATGTGATCCAGTTGTGCAGTGAACTGTTTTAAGTGAAATTACGCTTAATAAATGAACAAATTACCCTAATTATTGGATTTGAGATGCCCTCTACCTCCACGCATTGTGGGTACTCAGTTGTTAATCTTATTTGGATTTGAATTTAGTGAATAAATTTAATTAGCTTCAAGTTGTGCTTCATAACGTCTAGTGAGATGTATCATGACCTAATTAATGCGTTAAAAGGTTCCCGCAGCTTAACTTTCTCATGATATGTCAGAAGAAAATTCAATAGAATTACTCGTGAGACGTTCAACTGTAGTTGTAAAAGTTGCAATTGTGTTTTTGAAAACCATGGAAATACCATAACATCAAGAACAAAACCATGGCTGAACAAAACTAAAACATCACAAATGCAGCCATAAGCCAATTATATCGAAGTAGAACAGTAGATATTGCGAAAGTTTATCCTCAAAGGAATTTTGATGTTTGATGAAAACTTTCCCCCACACCTCAGTTTCTTTCTTGAACATTGTGTAATGTCTGCAAAGTTTTTGTCCATTTTCTGAAGAGAAATTGCATTATTTCTTGAATTGAAATGAAATAAGGGAATGATGAAAAAAATCAATCTTTAATATTTTAATATTTACAAACATTGATTTCGATTAATCCAATTCGACCATTCCTATAACCTCGTTTACTCGTATGAATTTCTTAATTTTTTAGTAAATATACTCGTGTGAATTTCTCAACTTTTTTACCAGCTGCGTCGATGTTTGGAAAAAAATGCCGAAGAATCGCTGCGCTCTGCATTGTTTTGATGGCAGCGAAACATGAACCTCAAGGGCGGACACGACAGTTCCTCTTCCTCAGGAAACGAAAAAAGAAACTGGCAACTCGCCGGAACAAATTTTTATGCTGCAATTTTTGTGAAAATTAACCGTCAACAACGTCATTGCCTGATGGCGGGGCTAGGAATCAAGCCAGGAAATGCATACTTTTAAATTGTCTGAAAGATAACTTTTGGTTAAGTACTAAGTTCACCAAAATTATGTTATGTTTCAACGTGACTTAAGTAAAGTGTTACATAATTTGTATTCTCCTTAACATTGTAAGACTTTTTATTCCTAATTCTTCAAATAATTTTGCAATATTGAATCACAAATCATGTTATTTCCAGTTTTTATGTTTAATAATTCTCGTCGAGAGTTTTCATTTCTTATTTACCTGGACAGAAACACACCAACACTAATTAAATTCACCATGTACGCGATCCCTGTTTTAACATCATTGGTAGAATCTCTCTTATATAATTATATATAAAAAATTGTCCATGTTTATTCGTTCGTTATTTTAAATTTGATAAATTTTAAAATTTACGGAATCGTGTAGCAATTTCAGAGATACATTGGAAATTCGCACATTTTCTGGAATTGTTCACGTGAGAATGTCTCCAGCTGGCCGAAATAGTCCCAAGTTTCAGTCGCGTGCATTTGCTCATTGGTTACAATAATGACCCAAGTCCCGTTTTGGATGAGCCGTTGGCTATCAATAGCCATGCATGACCGACAGTTTCTCCATTTCAAGGTCCATCGATCGAAGTAAAACCTTCAACGTCCATCGAAGCCGCAAGCGGGAATTGTTGACGAGAAAGCCTCTGCCTTATATGAAGGCGGCCAGTCAATCGTGAAACGCGCATATGGACAATTCTTACTCTAGAAGGTGTTTTTGCTGCAATCATTGTTGCAGACGACCGATAGCATCGTATTGTTCCAGACATGTTGATGACTGATCTTAGTACTTTCTCCGGATTTATCCAGACAGTGTCTATTATGGCTTTAAAGACGTTTTCTGAAACTGTAAAGCACCAAAAAGAAGTTTCGTACAGGAATTATTTTTATTCAACAACAACAAGACAATAATTATCATAATTTTTCCCCTTTTCAATTTTGCTTTCTTTGTGATTAATGCTTGCGTCTTGGAACGGAATTTCAACGCTGGCGAAGTAATGATCCATTTATCGGCATTTTCCAAGCTTTTTATCACTTTGCTCGCGGCAATGGAATATTGTCATTGATAATGTAACGTTAGTCAATGGTTATTCCTATTTCCCATTCTTAAACTTTTAACTCATGACTTAACATTAGCTTCTTTTTCTTTTAATCCATGGCTCTCTTTTTTATACAGTATTTGATAATTTAGAAACCTTAATTCAAATTTTCCCTTGATTTTCCGTTCCAGGTCTTTCTATTCATACTTAATAATATACCGTGTTTCTCTTTTTAATGACCTGTTCATGCAATAAATTATGACTTGATTTATGAAGTGTTTGTAGTGCCACGGCGACCTTCTCGTAAGACGGATCAGTTGCAGGCTGGCCCTGAGTGCCTCAGAGTTTCTTTCTCGATGCCAGATGGTCGTCGAATATTTGATGCATGCCGTGTTTATGGAGACAGCTTGCCGAATTTTTGGCATTAATGGCGTTCCTGAGCATCGCAACTTCGAAATTTGTCGGGCAATTAGAGAATAACTTCTTAATTTCTGCATCGAGACAAAAAATCTTGCATTTATTTTTGTTGTTTAGTACTAATGACCCCGCCAATTGACACTTGTTTATTATTTAACGAGTCCCTGGAACTTTAGGGTACAGTGTCGGCAATAAGTTGATGAGTGTCACGAGTTTATTTGAAGTTCACGACGATGACGATGGTTTAATTGACGTGTAACTTAGCTAGATCTACACGTGTGGTCTGTTCGATGACTCACTACATCGTCCCGCGCAAGGTTACTTGCGTGGGCCAGTTTTTCACTCTGACCTTATCCATTTCAGTCGTCCTTTGCTCTCTAAATTCTATATTGCATTTACGTTTATAAGTTTATTTCTAATTAATGTTGGTATTCTTGATTCTAAAATTACTAGTGCATCCACGGGTAGAATCACTGTTTTAGCGCATTTTCTCATTTATGAAAAAAATGCACTATTGTGCTCGCCATGTCCGTCTGTCTGTCCGTCCGTCTGTCCGTGACTTCAAGTTTTCGTCGACGAGAAAATGCGCTCTCTGTCACTCACTGCAGTGAGTACCGAGTTACATTTTTTTATATTAGCTTTATGTGCTTCCGTCTCACATGACCTTTGGCCATGCCATCAGAATTTCCTCTCGCCTTCTTCTATCCTGAATGCCCGGCATGTTGTGCTCTCAAGCAGACATTTAACGGCATATTTTTATACTCGAATTTTGTATGCTTAATTTCTATATCTCGCTCCTTAATTCACTCCAAGCCTTTCTAATCAATTCAGTTCATTTCATACCTATCTTTTTCTTAAAATACTACTTGAAATTTATATCTATTAGTTACCAATGGAAACAATAAAGAATCCGTTATGTTCTTATTAGAATTATCGTCCCTATGAACGTACGCGGTTAACTTTATCCTTGCGGTGTTCACGCTTTCCTGCGAAGCGTGAACAGTACACTCGTGTAATCAGCGCGCTTTCCGCTGCACTTTCTCCATACATTGTGCTGGTGTATAGCTTCATCATGCTGCCGTTCTGCTGGATGAAGTTACTTTAGCCATTAACACTTATAAGTTAAGATCTACTACAACCAGAGTTTACGTTTTATTTACCTCTAAACTTTACAGATGCATATCAGATGCATCTGTAAAGTTATATCTCTAAACTTTACAGATGCTTTACAGATGTAATTTTGAGCGAAACGTTTACTCTCAATGTTCGGTCGAACATTCGCTGGAAGAATTACTGGCCGCAGCAATAACAACGGAGCGGCGATTGCAGAAACAGACATGACGATAGACCTAACAACTGCATCATTTGCAATTGTTCTAAACCGCCGCTCTGGCAGTAGGTTCGTCAATTGCAACAATAGCAACAGTAACTGCGTCGTCTGTAGCAATTTCTTGCAGTGCCGCCGACAAAGAATCACCTAGAATCACTACAGTAATGGCCACGTCAACAGTAACAATGTCATTCGTATAAATTGCTTGTCAAAACTGTTCCAACGAAGTATCGCCTGCAGTAACAACAATAGCATCAACAAAAACATCATAATATGTTGCAATTGCATGCCAAAACTGTTTCAACGAAGTATCACCTGCAGTAACAACAATAACATCATAATATGTTGAAATTACTTGCCAAAACTGTTTCAACAAAGTATCACCTGCAGTAACAACAATAACATCAACAAAAACATCATAATATGTTGCAATTGCTTGTCAAAACGGTTCCAACGATGAAGTATCGCTTGCAGTAACAACAGCAGCAACAATAACATCATATATATAATATGTTGGAATTGCATGGAAAAACTGCTTTAAGAACAGTTGCAGTGGCTGCAGCAGCCATTGCTGGTGCCAAAACGATAATGCTGTTGAGCCTCGGCTTGCAGGATGTTGCATGGCTTTCATTAGCCTAACGGGCATGTCTGAGCATGTCTGGCCGCATAATCATTATTGTGTTGCCAATTTCTCATCTAATGCCAATAATAAATCTGATCTCTGCTGGCTGACAGCGAGCTTTTAGCTGCGTGTACAGTTTCTGCAAATATTTTGTACGTTGCGAGTATTTTATTGTCGTTCACTTGCATTTATAGTGACAGATTGTTATGAAAACATTAGGCTTGATACGAAGAAGAGTGCGTAATTCTATGCAATATTTATTCGTGTGTAAGGACTTGAAAGCTAGTAACGTACTTAAAGTGCAGTTGTTATGCGTTTTAATAATTTAACGAGTTCGTTGACATTACTACTACGTACTACTATTAACTATTACTAGTATTAGAGTAATAGTAATAGTTAATTAATAGAGGTTCCTATTAATAGGTAGAACTAATGCAGTATTATGGCAAACACTCACTTCTTGTGATTACTATATCAAGTTGGCACACGCGTAAGGCGAGGTTTCTAAGTTTCTTATTTCATCCGAATTGCGATTTGTTTTATATAACCTTATTAATATTAACATATTAACCCCGGAAACTTCCATACTTTGAGATTATGCTGCTTGCTGCATAACGGACGGTCGTTGGTACCAATTTGTGGTGGCTTAGTCACCTCGTGAACTTTGATGTGCTTGCTTCCATTGACTGCGCCAAGAATTTGTTACTAAACACCCAATCATTTAATTTTGTTCGAATTCAATGGCTAACTGTCACACGGCGTCAATTTTCAATAATGAACGGGGCCAGAAGTTCACACAGTTGAGTTAATTTTAACTAACATTGACGGCTTACTTTGAAATACGTATGATCATTATAATAATTATCGGCTGGTATGTGATAGGATTGGCTGCGTATTCTATAAGATATTAGGATATAAATCATAGGATATAGGATATATCCTATTCTGCGATAGGATATTCTGCGTATACATATTTCAATGCATGTTACCCTATCACCTTCGTGTTCCTTGTAACGGCCCACTTCTGATGCCGTTATCGTCATGATCTTGTCGCTTGATATGCCCATCTCTCTCCTACTTTCGCTAATTAATAGTTTCTCTCTTTTACGCTGTTTTCCCTGGCCTTTCTGTTATCGTTACTTGCTTCATGCAACTATGTCCACAAACCTAATTTTATCAGCTTTAATTTTTAATTGATGTCCTAACTGAGAAATTTTAAGGTCGTGCCAGTGTCAGGTCGTGTCTGCGTCAGGTCGTGTCTGCGTAAGGTCGTATCTGCGTAAGGTCGTGTCTGCGTCAGGTCGTGTCTGCGTCAGGTCGTGTCTGCGTAAGGTCGGTCTCTTATACACATCTAGATGTGTATAAGAGACAGGATGTAACACGTGTAGCGTGTAGCAGCTACACTGAGCGGGTACGTGTAGCGGATGTAACACGTGTAGCGTGTAGCAGCTACACTGAGCGGGTACGTGTAGCGGATGTAACACGTGTAGCGTGTAGCAGCTACACTGAGCGGGTACGTGTAGCGGATGTAACACGTGTAGCGTGTAGCAGCTACACTGAGCGGGTACATGTAGCGGATGTAACACGTGTAGCGTGTAGCAGCTACACTCAGCGGGTACGTGTAGCGGATGTAACGGTATCCTATGACCCGCAGCGCTTGACTCCCTTGCTGCCGCTGCACAAAATTATGGCTCGGAATTTCAGTTCTGGGGCTGTGAGGCGGTACGGTTGTGGGGTTGTTAGTAAATAGTAATAATTTCTATAGATCATTAATTAGAAATTTCGATAGCAAGAATTTTTATCATTTTTACTTTAGAGACTTTCACACTTTATGGTGTTGTTAGTAAATAGTAAAATAGTATTAATTTCTATAGATCATTAATTAGAAATTTTTGTAGCAAGAATTTTTATCATTTTTACTTTAAGAGACTTTCGCACTTTGAGTATTCATTATTTCTGGGATCTATGCTTTCACGTTTTAGATGCTAGCTGGCAAGGACCTTTTTATGAAGACAAGGCAATTGTACAGTTCCGATTATGCAATTATACTTGTGAATAAATACTCGGTGTTCTCAAATGAACGGAATTACATGACAATGTTCAACAACAAGGTATAAGTGAGGCTGTGAGGCCTTTGATTTTATTAGCAAATCAATTTTTCGAATTTAGTATCAGTATTTGTAAGCGTGATATTTTAAATCTTCTTCTTGTGGAGTTTTCTGGAATCGCTAAGCCTAAGTAACAACTACTTCTAAATTAATTGCCTCTCAATGTTCAATTTTTTTATGTTGAATTCGCTTAGTTAAACTTTGTTTAATTTATATTCTCCAGCCCCGTGAACTTTGAATGTAAATAGACTCGAAATTTTCAGTTGGCTGAATTTTAATTGAAAAGTTATTCTTTTCAGTGTTTGATTGTGCCTGAAATTTATCTATAATGGATTGTTTTTTCAATCAAATGTACTCAAAACTGCGAATAAATATCCTCCAGTTGCTTTTTGGACTCGAAATTCGTCTGAATTTTACACATAAATGTACAATTTTTACGTAAATGTTGCACTGCATTTCTCAGTATAACCTTTGACAGCCCTGCTCTGCTAGAGGTTTAGGCGTTACGTTTTGGCACTGTCATGCCACAGCATCACAATTGGCACCGTCATGCCACGGCATCACAATTTGCGGAGGCAGACGCCAAAACCGTTGTGCAAACATCACCTTCAACCGGATTACTTCTCACCCACTCACCATCCCTCTCTCCTCCATCCACCATCACCACTCACCATCCCTCTCTCCTCCATCCCCAGAGCTGCAATTACGAGCTCTTATTATCACTAATGCTAGCTCTAATTAACGGTTAATTTAATTAACTTAGTATGAAGTATCATATCAAGTCGCAGTCCATTTACCACAGCATCACAATTGGCACCGTCATGCCACAGCATCACAATTGGCACCGTCATGCCACGGCATTACAATTGGCACCGTCATGCCACGGCATCACAATTGGCACCGTCATGCCACAGCATCACAATTGGCACCGTCATGCCACGGCATCACAATTGGCACCGTCATGCCACGGCATCACAATTGGCACCGTCATGCCACGGCATCACAATTTGCGGAGGCAGACGCCAAAACCGTTGTGCAAACATCGTCTTCAACCGGATTACTTCTCACCCGCTCACCATCCCTCTCTCCTTCATCCCCAGAGCTGCAATTACGAGCTCTTATTATCACTAATGCTAGCTCTAATTAACGGTTAATTTAATTAACTTAATATGAAGTATCATATTAAGTCTCAATCCATTTTCTGTTTTAAAGCGAGTTCTTAAACCTGAAAAGGCAAAACATCTGCCTTGAGTTATCAGTATTCTAAAGCTTATTGTTAAAAATATGATACTTCATTTGACATTACCACTCTTATTGGGCTTTTGCTTTATGTATTCCTGCAAACCAACCTTTTTCCGCAACATCAGCGCTCGACTGTTATTATAAGGTAAAACCTTCACCTGGAATTAACACTCACTTAAATGCTCCTCCATAAAAGTGTTTACGGACATCTCCGTCTGTGTTCGATTGAAACTCGCGTTGTGCTCCTAATTTATCACTGCATCATTGTGATGATGCCAGATCAACCGAGTCAACAATAGTTAGAATGAAAAAAAACTCTTAACTTAAAACTCTTAAAAAGCAAAACAGTTCTGCTTCAGTTCCAAAACAGTAACTTTCTTAACATTGAAACAGTACTGTTTAATATTTACTGAAACAGTAAGAGTGAAATCTAGGCAACATAGTTAGAACATCTATAATCAGTCGTTCATTGTCAGACAAATCTTACCTTCATCTGACAGCGTCGATAGGTCCAACATAAGCCGTCTCTCCCCAGTAGGAACCTCATTTAGCCGCCTATTTGCAATCAGATTACATCTTTTGCTAGCGCTCCATATCTGAAGTAAGAAAATCAAGCGTGAAATAAGCAAGCATTTGTTGCAGATTAAACTCTGCAGTACCGCGTCTCACTACACCTTAAATATAACGCTCGTGGTCTTGATTCGCCCTGGCTAGTTAATGTCCCGTCCTGAATGGAAGGCATAACATTAAAATGAACGAGTAAATGCGTCTTCACACACAATAAAATGTTCACTTGAAGTTCAGAGAGCAATGAGATTGTAACGTACCACATACTTCGTTCGCATGGGCAGTGAACATACTTACACATTCAAGAGGATCATTAAAAACCTAAGAGCAAAGAAAATTCCACAAAAATTCATAGTATCTTTAAAGAAAACGTTTCGGAGTCCAGCTCCATCGTCTAAAGATACTATGAATTTTTGTGGAATTTTCTTTGCTTTTAGGTTTTTAGTGAATTTGCGATTCAAGCAAACGAGTGATATTATTTCAAGAGGATCATTTTAGGATGAATTAACACGAGGGTGGTTTTGGTTGCATTAGAAGTCAAGGCTTGATGATAACAGACCAGCGTTGACCTTCACATTTTTCCGTTCACAGTCACAGTTCCTTAGGCAGAGCTACAGGTATGTTATTCGTGTGCTTATAGCATCTATAAAAAGTTTTTTTTTCTTCAATGCACAGCTGTTGTTGGCTTTTCCTACAGACCAAATATTATAATTATTTTTCGAAATTTTATAAAGGCTACTCTAATTAGATGAAGAAAATGACTTTAAAAATTCGAAGCATAATTAATGATAGATATGATCGAATACGTCGACTTGAAACAACGTAAAAGTATGGGATATTTATTTGAAATACAACTAAATAATGCCCAAAAGTGAGGGATATTTTCTTATAACTTCTAAAATGCAATTAAATATATTTCAATTATTATTTGAGTCTTATGGCATTGGCAAGGTGTTGTGGAGCTTGGCACCCCTATATACGTGCTCCAAGCCGAATGCCACATGCAGCCTGGAGCGCCATATCTGGCGCACCGCTACCCTTACCTTAATTATACCCCGTTTTACCTTACCTTACCTTACCCTACTTTACCTTACCTTACCCCACTTTACCTTACCCTACTTTACCTTACCTTACCTTACCCTACTTTACCTTACCTTACCATACCCTACTTTACCTTACCTTACCTTACCCTACTTTACCTTACCTTACCTTACCCCACTTTACCTTACCTTACCTTACCTTACCCCACTTTACCTTACCTTACCCAACTTTACCTTGCCTTACCTTACCCTACTTTACCTTGCCTTACCTTACCCTACTTTACCTTACCTTACCTTACTCTACTTTACCTTACCTTGCCTTACCCTACTTTACCTTACCTTGCCTTACCCTACTTTACCTTACCGTACCCTACTTTACCTTACCCTACCCTACTTTACCTTGCCTTACCTTACTCTACTTTACCTTACCTTGCCTTACTCTACTTTACCTTACCTTGCCTTACCCTACTTTACCTTACCCTACCCTACTATACCTTACCTTACCTTACCCTACTTTACCTTACCCTACCCTACTTTACCTTACCTTACCTTACCCTACTTTACCTTACCTTACCTTACCTTACCCTACCCTACTTTACCTTGCCTTACCTTACCCTACTTTACCTTGCCTTGCCTTACCCTACTTTACCTTACCTTACCTTGCCTTACCTTACCCTACTTTACCTTACCTTACCTTACCTTACCCTACTTTACCTTACCTTACCTTACCTTACCTTACCCTACCCTACTTTACTTTGCCTTACCTTAACCTACTTTACCTTACCCTACCCTACTTTACCTTACCTTACCTTACCTTACCCCACTTTACCTTGCCTCCTGCTACGTTAGTCTGCAACATATCTCTTCCATCCAGGCAAATTACGTTGAAGCAACGTTGATTAGAAGGTTATTTCTTTGAAATAACGTTAATTAGAAGATTATTTCTTTGAAACAACGTTAATTAGAAGATTATTTCTTTGAAACAACGTTAATTAGTAGCTTATTTCTTTGAAACAACGTTAATTAGAAGGCTATTTCTTTGAAACAACTTTAATTAGAAGGTTATTTATTTGAAACAACGTTAATTAGAAGGTTATTTCTTTGAAACAACGTTAATTAGAAGGTTATTTCTTTGAAACAACGTTAATTAGAAGGTTATTTCTTTGAAACAACGTTTAATCAAGGTTGGATGCTTGGTGGGTTACTGCTCCAGTCTCCGCTTCAAAAATTATTAGTAGACCACGCAACTTACGAATTTCATCCTCATCTTTCGCTGTCAGAACGCACTCGTGCCTCAGCCTTCGCAAGGTGCTGTGATTGAAAGGAGTTCACTGCGTGATTTTTGTGGCTGACACGCGAACAATGCCTTCGTTTCGCCTTGAACTTGCACCAGTCCGTGAATGGAGTTATTGTGGAACTCTGATATTACTACCAACCTAGCAATTGTTGCTCCATTCTATTTTATACCGAGTGTGCGAAGAAAATCATTGTTCAATGGAGGTTGATACACTTGCAAGTATTAGAGAGAGAATGAGAGCTTGGATAATTTTGTAACGGTACCAGTCAAGTCAAATTAGTGTATTTGATTACATCTTCACTGATTGCATTACGAAAAACTTTCTAATCTTTACGATAAAATTTGTATTAATATTACAACATTCTTATGATGCAAACATGATAGCACAACGCAGTCTCGAGCATACGCGAAGGCACGTGTGCATTTTACAAAACTATTATTCTTTCATGGAATGAAAGTTAATTTCGACTATTGCATGGATGGAATACGATAGCGTCAATTTTGTTAAAAATTCGCAGTTTTTCAATCTCATTCTTAGACTTCGCAAAGAGAAAGGTCTTATAAATAAAGAAGTTTTATAAACAAAGAAGTCTTATAAATAAAGAAATCTTCATGCTTTCTTCAAAAATGCAAAATAAATTCAGAAATCCAATGCCTCCTTCAGCACATCCTTCAGGAGTCCCTCCAGTGCATCCCGCTGACCCACATCTGGACGCGGGCCCCGTGGTGCGCACGGGGAAATTGTAAAAAGTTTAATTACAACCATTACTTGGAACTCTTAATCCGGCCGTCCATTCCAATGAGAAAGCGAATGCGTCGCATTACGTTGTTTACAGTCCGAATTTTCAACATATTTCTGTCGAACGTGAGGTAAAGCAACAGCAGCGTTGCTCTCATTGTTGCATTCGTCGTCATGTATTGTATTTTTGGAAACTCAGCCTCATTTTTAGAACGTGAGAACAAGTGGTATTTACCTTAAGGAATGCATACATAAACATAATACCCTTCGCAGCCACTATTAGAAGTAATAATGTATTAACAAACAAATTCTCGTTATTTTGAAAGTATAATAATTTTAGTATAGATTTATATGTTTCCAAAGGAATTTAAAAGCCAAGAAAATTCACCATATCGATTTTGAAAACGTTTCAGAGTCCAGCTGGACTCCGAAACGTTTTCAAAATCGACGGATCATAAATAGAAACATCTATTTATGATCACGGATCATAAATAGATGTTTCTAGTTATGATCCGTGATTGAAGAGAAAGTGCTAACACGGAAAAGCTTCAATACTCGGTTCAAAACAGCGGGATCGTTGAGGAATGATCTCAATCAGATGAAAGCATTTAATGAAGCACTTAATATAATATCAGTAAATGTGCTACCGCTGACGAGAGTGTACGGCGTTTGCTTGATGGTTTACCGGACTTGCGGTAAGAAGAGAACGCTTCCTGAGAAAAATCGACCGTCGCTGCCGTGTTTTTGACTTGTTTCTACGTAAAGCTTCTGCAACCAATCCGCTTGTGAGAGAAAGTGGCTTGAAAATATTACGTTTTTATTCGCATGTCTTTTGGATGTTTTTACTGGCGAATTTTTATGTTATCTTCTAAATTCAGGTTCTGATACCTCGAATCACTTGCTGACATATTTCGACAAGAGGTTGTTTCTCAAACAAAATCTTAATTGATCTGTTAGCTGAAAACGTTTTAATACGTCGATTTTTTCGACAAAAGACGCGGCTGAGAATCTTACCGAAAATACAATCTTTTGCAGTTACCTCACCATGTTCTTCGTGCGTGTGATTCCTTATTTTCTGCGTATCGATTATAAACGATATTTTATAAATTAGTTTACTGATCACCGGGCTAATTAACTACGCCTCAGTCGTCGTGTCCTTCGATGTTCAATTAAAGTTAACTGACCATGACGAGCCTACTACTTAGCATTCGATTCTGTATTCGTTTTAAATAAGATTAATTTTATGCATTAGCATTAAATTAATTAAATTATTCTAAACAAGTATCTTGTATCATACACTTCATGAATATTTAAATCCCCATTGTATTCATGCTAAATAAATGTTTTCCTTGTATAAGCTTTAATTCTTCAAGGTGTGAATCGTTAAAAATCCATTTTCAATATGCAGCCCTCGGTTGCAGTCGTGTTTGAAAATCATTCGACAGGTCTATTCATAATGATATTCTTACCTGCGTTTTAAAATCATTCAGCAGATCTGTCCATAATGATATTCCTACCTGCGGTTTAGAGTCATTCGACAGGTCTCTTCATATAATGATATTCCTACCTGCGGTTTGAAATCATTCAGCAGATCTATTAATAATGATATTCCTACCTGCAGTTTTAAATCATTCAGCAGATCTCTTCATAATGATATTCTTACCTGTGTTTGAAATCATTCAGCAGATCTTCTAATAATGATATTCCTACCTGCGTTTTAAAATCATTCAGCAGATCTGTTCATAATGATATTCCTACCTACGGTTTGAAATCATTCAGCCGTACAGCTTTACACGCTTGCATAGCGGCGCTGATGCCGCTAGCTTCAGATAAACTCAGTTTATAAATGGACTGTTGAGCTCGCGACGATCAATGAAAACCTTACACAAGGACCGTTACTGTCTTCTGCGACAGAGAATTAAATTCTACAAAGTTTTCAAAAATATCTGATGAAAGAACAGACTGAGTAATTTGTTTATGTATATTTTACTATGTACTTACAAGTTTGATATTTTAGAAATTATCATTCATTTCTAAATTATCATTCTTCTCATATCCCTCCCTCAAATCAGTGTGCGTTTTTCTGGGTGAAATGTTCAATTTTCATGTCTTACTGAAGCAGTTTTGATGCACTCATGCTCGAAACTTATTAACGAACCATAAGAAGTTGAATTGCTGTATTCTTTCATCCTCCATGAATTTATTTTCATATCTCAGTTATTTTCTGGTTTACCGCTTATCCCTTATCCCAAATTAATGTTGTTATCTCTGTTGTTTTCAGGCGGAACGAGTGAATTTGTGTTGTGTAAAATAAATATGAAGAAACTAAGTTCTTCTTTATTAAAAAAAATCACAAGAATTATTTGGCCACGTAATCACTTAACTATACAATCTTATTGTGGCATGTTTGTCCTCAATGATTGTTACAACCTAATTTACTTCAGTTGCCCCTATATGTAAAATTTGGCGCGTTTTCTGTGAATTTCTCTGAAGTTCCTCAGAAAACGGCTAGTGACGTCAGTCCATGCTGTAAGTTCTCATGAAAACTGGATCTCACTTGCGGAACTTACACAGAATCTCTGCTGCGCAAGTACCTAGAAATGCCAGCAACTTCTTAACCGTTGTTTCTTGCCATGTTCTAATAAAAAAATTCGTCGATTGATGTTTTTATATTAAAATATGAAATATGCTCAGTTAAAACGCTCAAATGCTTCGCTGCTAATACGCACAATTCAAGTTCTAATTGCATGCCAATAAAAATCGATTGCTGTAAATATTATACATTTTGTGTACATTATGTCGTGTCAAGTCATAATGCAATTCTGAATTATTCAAACTGATTTTCATTACTTTGGAGATTTAACCGCCCACATTTTTCCTAAAATTATTTTATCATAAAACATGAATTGATCGAACTTCAAATCTACTGAGACATGATATATTATTTGATTTATTTGAAGAATATTTTGCACCCGATTTCTGCTGACTGGAAAAATAGTCTCGCCAAATACTGAATTAAAATTCGTTTCAGAGTTGCAAAAAAAAAACTTGTTCCTATTCGTTGATAAATGATGAAAAGACGTACCGTCTCCCATGTTAGCTTAATAAAGATTATAGCTTCCTGCTTGGGCTCTGACTTGAGTTTGAGTTTCGTAATTTGAGCTTTCGAATCTTTTGCGTGGGAAGACGTGACTGTAAAGATGCGGTCATTTACGATCTTTTGCGCTCGTCATCACAAATGTGACTACGAAACATTTCGAGTCAGGGTTGTTCTCACGAGCCCAGCAACCCCTATTGAAAATCACAGACGAATCAAGGCCGGCGGACCGTCATTCGGGTATGCGTTAATTGTTCTCTTTAATTTTTCTCTGTATATTACGAGAGGACGACAACAGGCATCACGAGTGACTGAAAAATGCACATTAGTGGTCACTTGTGAACCGACTGTATCGTCGAACATTCGGCACACCTTCAAGGCCGGACAAAGTGCAATATTTTCTATGAATTAGGCTATTAATCGATAAACTGATTCTTAATCCTTCTGTGAAATAAAATAAAACTATTTTTCGAAATATTTCTTTACCATGACTATTGCCATTTCGCCTGCGCCGAAATTTTGGTCGTAAAGGACAGGTTGTAGCAACACGCGCGCCGATGCGTGAGGAGTGAGAGCCAAGCGATGCGACGTTGCAAACACGCGTTGCGCAATGCAACAAGAGAAAGCAAATGCGCATTGAGTCTTCACTCAAGCACCTGGACGTTCCCTTACATTTTTATCGCACGCTTCGTCTGATCAGTAAGAGAAGTTTCATTAATGCCGTGATCTCAGGTTATAGCGAAGGATGGAGTTTTTGATGTTGGAAGTTAACGTATTGAGAGAAACGTATTCGAACAGTCAGTTCAAATATAGGTTCGGTTTACATGTTTGATGATCGTATTTATTACCATGAAGTTTATTTTTGGGTAAATACATGTACAAAATGTACTTTTTTTGCCAAGTGTGAGATATTATACTGGCATGGGTCTTTGAAACTTCTTTGTGAAATACTCACGCGTACACAGACGTTTCAGATACAAGACTGGAATCCAAAAGAATTTCGTGAACGGTTATGACCAAATGAATCTCATCGCAAAACTCTTTACGCCATGAGAACATAGCAGTCATTGGAATTGATCTTATTCATACCAGATTTGTAAATTTTGGAGCAGCTAAAATGTTTGAAGTTGTCTTTCTAAAGCTCCGCTTTAAATAGAATCCGTGTGTTTTTTTTCCTATTTGTTTAATACGTCGCCATAAATTTGCAGAACAAATGCATGCATCTTCTCTTTTCCATTAATGACTACAGAAGATCGGACTCATTGTAACAGAATAAACTGGAAATCACAGTCATTTCGGTGCTCGTGATCTGCGCTCGCGTTTTTCGTGTCGTGTTGTAATCCGTGAGCTTAGATTGCGGAGACGAGAAGCTCGCAGGTTCTTGTGCATCCTCAGTTCGTTGGCAAGGACAAAGCGCCGCTTCTTTCAGCCGGAAGCCGACAAGTTTACCTTAAGTACTCACCGGCTAATTAGCTTATGAAGAGGACGCGTTTAATTGGCCAACGTTCCTGAGGTTCGAACCACGCAAAAACTCTTTGCAAAAAGTGCGTCTAAAAAGTATAACGAGTAACCTTGAATGGGCGGTTCTTCGTTGAAAATATAATCTATTCATCATCGGCGGCTTCACTTTGAAGGAACATGCAGAGGCTTGTTTGGGATCCTCAGAGGCGCCTATTGTTAATTTTATTTCAAAATATTATGATTGCACCTATAATTTTTGTGTTGAAATACACGGACAAGTTTTCGTTGTCCACTTGGAGGCAGATAAGCAACACGTACAGACTGGCCAGTGGTTTTCAGTACGGCGATTGGGGGTTGAGAACTGGCGCAACGTTGCGCACAACTGCAGTTGCGTGATCGCCACACGACATGCGTTGTTTCTTGTTGCTCCGATGCTCAACCATTAGCGATGGTTTTTCTACTTTTTTACTTATATCGAACTGCGTCATCCAGGGCAATTAATGCGCGTGCTCCCGCTTAGTAAGGATCATAAAGCCGAACAATCTGTCCTGATTATTGGTGCTGCTGGCCACAAAAACTCACAGCGAATTGAAGTGAAATCAACCCCGCTTCTGCTAACGCCGACGCTTCTGCCAGACTGTGGATGAAATTACATTATTTTATAACAATAAATTTAATAATGACGGTATTCAATCCTTTCGTTGCATGGATTTTCAAATTAAAAGAAAAACTTTTAATTCTATTTCATGAAAATAATTGCCAATTAATATCAGTTTCACCGGCTGTTTCTTTTCACTTTTAAAAAGAAAATTTTTACAGCTACCTAGTGAGAACAGTTCATATCAAATTTCACGTCTAAAAAATATTCCGGCTGAATTGCGATGGGTNTCATATCAAATTTCACGTCTAAAAAATATTCCGGCTGAATTGCGATGGGTTGAAAAATAGGATTGAGCACTTTTATCAAATAGCAGAGTATTTGGGAATGAACTTATCATTCATCGTGTAAATGTTAGATAATCACGACTTTTCACGTACTCATCTATCAATATCAATGCCATTTTTTTATGACTGATAATTAGCGAAATGGGGTTGCTTCAAATATACAATTATTTAAGTGATTTTTATAGAGATTTTTTTTAGTACCAGTTCCAGTTCAGTTTAGAATTTTCACTTACAACTGCTATTGCGCTCTAACTGAAGTATATCTAACTTAAAAAAAATTATGCAAAGCACCAGTTGTCTTGCGGATTTTCTTGTGCTTAGTTGCTTGTATCAATTAAATTTAACTATAACAGGTTGACCCCCAAATTGCTCGCAGCTGCAGATAATAATTAAATAATTATTAAATAATATAATTAATATTATTAATTTAGGAATAAAATTGTAAACGTATAATTTGCACTAATATTTTCAAGGCACTGTACAAATTAAGATCCTGAACCTCAGGATACAAGCGATGGAACACAACCCTGTAGAATGCGACAGGAGACTCGTATGTATATATTGTTTGTTTAGATATGCTTTTTTGTACGTATTAGTGGGTGTTAATCTCTAAGACACAAGTTGCCTAACAAGCGATGTCGAACATTATTAAAATAATAGCCATCTATATATACTCTGCCCGTATTGCATGCTGTTTCCATTGAACTCATTACTATCTTATCCTAATCTGTCTTATCCACGCGAGCATTTTTTCCTGTACTCGGCAATTCCGAGAAAAAATTCGCTTAGGGTAATTGCATTGCCTTGACTTTATCGCCAATCGATGATCATTTATTTTAATCAATTTTTCTGGTTTATTTAATACCAGCTTGATAGCACAAGATAAATTTTTACTTCTCATAGTGAACATAGTGCACACAGAAAAGTTACGCGACTGTGTCCAAATAACGATGCACTGCTTATCTTTGTGTTGGCCATCGTGACCCAGTTTTGCCCTGCAAAATGACGTATCAATGCTACATGCAGTAAGTGTGTTATTATTTAGACATAGTCACCCATTCACTTGTCTGAGTGTGAACACAGTCTTAAGCGGCAGCAGCGGTGCGTATAACAATGGCAGTCGTTTGCTTAGTGTAGAGCTCGCAACATTCCTGCATCATTAAGTCTTATTTCTAACAACTTCCGGCCGCGTTATAAACGATGTTGTTTAATTGTTTACGTGATAGCATAACAATCTTATTTGTTCTTCTGTTTCTAGGTTCGAATCTCTTCAAGACCATATCTCATTAACGATTCTTTACAATACGATAACTTACGATAATGTAATGGTATAGATATATAGCTGATGGTATTTATTTAAATTATTTTATCACAATATTTCATGGTAAATTGAACAAGTTTTTGGAACCCTCAAATTCAGCCTCAGATAGCAACACATGAAAAAATTTATTTGAAGTAAGATTCAAGACTCCTGTTAATGCTTTAATGGAGTAATTGTTAAATATTTTAACTGAAAATTGGCATTAATGTTTTAGTGATATAATACGATTGTAAAGTGTTGACTGCTGCTTATGAAATTTCCTAGATTCTTCTTATCTAATAGAACATTTTCCGTCGCAAAACCTTTTTTGTGTACAATATTTGGAATTCATTAAGATTATACCGCAAACTGTGCGTGTGAACAGTAACTTGTATACAGTCGTACATGCGCAACTGACTTTCTCCAATTAACTAACGAATGGTATCGGTTTTCAACGAAGCAATGTAGCATAACTCTATAAAATTCTACCACTTTGTTCGCATAAAATTCTACCACTTTGTTCGCATAAAATTCTACCCCTTCGTTCGCATAAAATTTTACCACTTTGTTCGCATAAAATTCTGCCACTTTTTAGTATAAAATTCTGCCACTTTGTTCGCATAAAATTTTACCACTTTGGTCGTATAAAATTCTACCACTTTGTTCGTATAAAATTCTACCACTTTGTACCATTACTTTTATTTGCAGAACTTGAAATTGTACCATTACTTTTATACGCAGAACTTGAACGCACTTCATCGTCGTGCTTTCACGCTTCTTGAGACCTCGAAGGCATTAGCCATTGTTGCCTTAATGTTAGCATCTCTTGCCTTATTTACAAGTCTTTTCGTGACACTGCATGTTGTTATGCTTCCTTACTTGCTTTTACGGCTTCTTCAGTGAGCTATTAAGGAAGCGCATTGAATTTTATTTACGTTGAAAACACATTCATAATTACGCAGCGAGTCTGAAAATATGCTTCAAATTGCGACTAACTTAATTCAAAGTCTCAATTTCCTTTGTGTTAGTAGAAATTTCTCAAATGCAATGCGCGTTTGACTCATTTTAATTGAGCCCCTTGGTTCAGAGCAACGATCGGTGTCTCAGCTTGCGATGCACACTTCAATGAAATCGTGATTTTTGGTGGCCGCGCAGACTATAGCTGCCGGTCTGCGTATAGCTGCAGGTCTGCGTATAGCTGCCGGTCTGCGTATAGCTGCCGGTCTGCGTATAGCTGCAGGTCTGCGTATAGCTGCAGGTCTATTTGGTGGCCCCTCAGGCTACCTCCAGGTCTTTGTATAATTGTGCTCGAATAATGTGGTCCATCATATTTCCGATGGCTGCCAATATTAAAAAAAACGTCATAATTAAAACGTGATTTTAATCATATGTAAAATAAAACGTGATTTATATTTGCGTTCCAGTATGATGGCGAACAGCTCCAGCTGGCCTTTATTTATAGCTAATAATTCGTCTTAAGTGTCTGCTCTACTAGTCCAATATTATGACCATTACCATTAAGATAACCCCTGATACGCCTATTATTCTTGGACTTTCACACGATTGCTATTTAAGATGACTATTGAATAGCCGATGAACTCTAACTCATCTGTGCTTATGGCATATTTAAGATAGCTATTAGATAGCCGATGAGCCTGATTGATCTGCACGGTTTGATCATATTTAAGATAGCCATTAGATAGCTGATTGAACTGTACGTTTTGGATATAGATGGCCATTAGATAGCCGATGAGCCTTGATGCATCATGCAGTGCGTTTTGAACATATTTAAGATGGCCAATATATAGCCGATGAGCCTGATTGAACTGTGCGTTTTCATCATATATTTAAAATAGCCATTATATAGCCGATGAGCCTGATTGAACTGTACGATTTGATTATATTTAAGATGGTCATTAGATAGCCGATGAGCCTGATTGAACTGTACGGTTTGATCATATTTAAGATGGCCATTATAGCCGATGAACCTTGATCCATCATGCAGTGCGTTACAGTGTTGAGTCCAGCGACAGAGCTGCAGTTCGTTCCATCAGTTGCTCGAACGTCGTCGCCGTGTGAGAAGTGCGCAGCGTATCGTTCCGCGCGTCTAAGTGATTAGCGTAAACCTTCCCATGTGAGGAGATGGAATAATTTAAAACTCAAGTTTAGGTTATAACTTATGTTATAAATATGTTGAACCTTGGAAGCAACGAACGTTTTTCTTCGTATAAAAAACTTTCTCTCTTAAACTTCGCTGTGTCGTGAGAATCATATATATATATATACAGATGTGGTTAAATGCAAACTGGATATGAAAAATGTTCCGCAGTGTTCTTGTGTTCAGTGCAGTGAATTTTTTATCAGTTTCATTTTATTTTGTATTAGTATTTAACTAGAGCTTCTTAGCATAATGCTGTCACCTATACAGAAGAGGGCGAACATTCGATAATCGTAAAATTTGTGCTATTGATAATCAAGTATTGAATTAAAACCATTTTGATAGCCTTAATTTAACTCTGATTATGATATCCCTTCAAATTTGATGCTTAGACATTATTACTGAATCCTGCTCCCAAATATGCAAATCCAGTAACTATTGTCTTCTTGGTTCCTAATAACAACACAATCGTAAAGTTTCATGGCTGTATACAATAACTTATAACTACTAAATAATTATTTCAATAAATATTCCTCGATCGTGAGTTAGAAAAGCTTGGAGCAGAGAAAACTTTAAATATTTGGAAATATTCGTGGTTAGGTTTTTGCTATGGTGCATAAAACGCTCTTCAGTTGGGCATTGCAGTCACCAGCAAATTATGCATTTCTATTTCATTATTAACATCAAAACAACTACATACATTTACTAATTATCAATTATGATTTAGCATAGACTCTATCGATCGTACTTCCGGAAAGTTATTATTGTAGATTTTGATCGGACTGATGCGGAGGAGAGTTCCTTCTTAATAAGTATTATTGTTATTGTTGTTCATAAATAAGTATTATTTTTTTGTCGTATGTTGTTATTAATTGACGTCGGTACATTGCACGTACGAAGCCTCAATAAATTGTCGGTTGTGTTCTTGCACCTTGACCGCGCGCTCGGTAGTAAATTGCCTTATTGCATCACACGACCGCTCACGCAATATAGTTATTTATTAGTGGTGCTTTAGCTATTTATTAGTGGTGGTTATGGCGCAGGTTGTGCAATGCTGTAGTAATTTAAAGTCTCACGACTTTAAATAGATTCCATTTTGTCAACGCAATACTAATTTTTTCGATTTAATTCAACCAGTCTTAGGTTGAATTCTGAATTGTTCTTATTATCATTATTATTATTTAATTCAGTTATTTTCTTAAGTTATTTTCAACTTTTTTCCAATGTACGTTCTGTGAAAATGAATTCTGTCTACTTTATATCAAAAGAGTTTATGTAAAATCGAGTTTTTATTTAAATTATTGGTTGCTTCTCAATTCCAATGCGAGGCTGGACCAAATATCCAACAAATTCCACATTTTCTCCGGGACTGCGGAATGCCGGCAGGGCTTCAATTAGGCGCGCCGCTCCGGAAATGTCGAAACTTTGACTTGATCGCAGCCGTTGATATCGAGTTGACAATCGTCTATATTGTGTTGATAACCATCTAGTGTTGACAACCATCTAGTGTTGACAACCGTCTAGTGTTGACAACCATCTAGTGTTGACAACCATCTAGTGTTGACAACCATCTAGTGCTGATAACCATCTAGTGTTGACAACCATCAGTGCTGACAACCATCTAGTGCTGACAGCCATCTAGTGCTGACAACCATCAAGTGTTGACAACCATCTAGTGTTGACAACCATCTAGTGCTGACAACCATCTAGTGTTGACAACCATCTAGTGTTGACAACCATCTAGTGTTGTCAACCATCTAGTGTTGACAAATATCTAGTGTTGATAACCACCTAGTGTTGACAAACATCTAGTGTCGACAAACATCTAGTGTTGACAAGCTTCTAGTATTCACTCGGCTGTGTAATTTATATGCTCTACTTTGTTTTTTCAATATGCTTTTGATTTTAATTTTTAATTGATAGTTTTTTAACCCCCGTTTACTATACCGATAAGCAACGTAATGCTGCGTTCCAAACACAATTGCGTTCCCCTTTACTAAATTGGTTTAATTTCTTCAGTCGTCCCAACGCATCAACATAGACACTCAATTCTGGTAGATCTTGCGTAATCCGTCTACGCCGCAGCCTGAACACTCGACAAGATCTAGCAAAATATGTGCTGTGTGGAAAATTAACTTTGCATGCATATCATTTATTAAAGCATTAGTTATTATTTGGATTAATTGCATTATTTCATTATTTATATTATCGTATTTCATTATTAAGCAGTCAGATCACGTGCCTCATTCCCTTCAATGCAGTTGGGTAAAGTCATTTCGATTGATTGAGCTTCTTGCTAGCGTTGAATTTTTTAGAATCTTTCAAAGTTTTTCATGATGCAATATTTTTTCTATTCCACATGCCTGTTAACGTCTTGAATACTAGACACGAGGTGTCACGAGTTTATCTCGAGTTGTTAAAGTAAACGTCAGTATTCAAATTTTTACGCTATCGGCTGACTTATTTTTCTTCCTATTTACTAATTATGCCCAAGAGTTGCATACTTTAATGTTTAATTAATCCTCCCCGACTGACGAAAGATAAAAATGCAACTGCTAACGCATAAAAATTGCATGCAAATTATCGGATTACTCGTCTAGCCTCTTCGCATCTGTGCGCTAAAGAGAAGACTCGCCCTTGACTAACACGGCCTTCATATTTAACGACTCTCCAAGGAGAAAATTATGTGGTTTAGCCGATAATCCTTACAATTATTTATTAAAACTAAATGAAGAGAAAACTGGCGCCATGATTACGTCTTTTCTTGCATTTTCTCGAAAAGTCAAGCAGAATATTTCACTACCATTTCCGTCTTTTTTAAACAAAACAGCTAATAAGACAGGCAAACTTTGCCATTGATTTTTCCATAGACTTCCGTCTATATAATGAACCGTTTTATTGGCAAAGCTATATCATTATTTTGTATGTCAATTTATACCTTCAATTTTTAAGCATAGCTTCGCAGCGATATTTGTTGAATTTTTCCATAGGCTTGCGTCGAGGTAGTAAAGTTAGTAGATATAGTCAGGCCGCAATTTTCTATCGTAGACTTCCGTCAAGGCAGTAAACTGTATGGACAAACAACCAATTTCGCGCGCCTTCTCCGGCCAAGGCAGATGTTTGAAGTATTATAAGCGTTTCCTGGTACTGAAGGTCTCAGTGACGCACAGCATTTTTTTGATGAACCCTGTCATATTTCATTATAATGTATAAATATTCGAGTCGTTCTGAATTTATTTTGCAGGCCCATTCAATCTTAGTGTATAAATCATGTACGGTATAGTAATTAAATAAGTTTTCATTCATCTGTAACCTACATTTTGGATTTTTTTACTTCTAACCAAGTCAAAAATTCATAATCCACTTCATTTTCTCAATATGATTAATCTCTTACATCGCAAAAATTAGATGAAGCTCTATCCCGTCTTTTTATTCGGTGTCAGTATCATATGAAAATATAACATAATATCATCATAAAAAGATCATTTATACATCAGAGGACCTATTGTTACCGCATAACACATTTCCCAGAAGCGCTAATTTCTTATTCATTGCCAAGTTAACGAACTCAATGTACGGTACCTGATCGTTAGCAACTATTTGCTTTAGGGATGAATTTAAGAACAAGTTGAGCGTTACGCCGTTCGTATTTGTTATTTACATTGCATGGTGCGAGAGTTTTTGCACAGTCTTATTTCCAATTGATTAAATTATCGATGTATTAACGGTGGCCACTCAATTTCCAAACGCCGGCCGCCTCTGATTGGTCTGGAATCCCTAACAGTGTGTGAGATCAATGTCTCTAACACACGTTCCGATGCACGTGAAGATATTCTATGAACAATGACCCCCCGAAGGTTAGGGAAAGCGTCAGCCTTTACTTCTCTCACAAGTGAATTCTAAATGAATTCAGCCCAGGCTTCCAAGGCCCATGGCTGCTTGTATGGAAGTTTTGCCTTTGCGGTAATGTAGAAGCGTTTCTGCTTTTTCTCCGCTAAAATAAGTGTTACTTTGAGTCGTATTTTTACTCGCTAAAATTCACTTAATTAAAATTATATGATCATTTGACGTCAGCATTGACCCAAATTTATTTGGTTATAATTGTAGGTGTGTGATTTTCTTGTCGAGATATAGTAATTTTGTCATGGTATTCTTGGTATCACGTAAACATTTGTTTTACTGGTGATCCAAAAATAACATGTAAGTTCCATGGTTCTTGAAATTTTCGCCGCTTTGCAATAAAAGAATCGACCAGCTTTCATATAAATTTAATGCGGTTGCTTGAGAGCTTTCCATACAGGGAATTCAATTTTCAATTAGGCTCTTAGAAAGTCAAACGAGCGACTTCCGCGAACGCCTTTCGGGATAGAATATTTTGTATAATAAATCGAGAAGGAAAGTGGGCCATATAGGATCAGTGATGACTTTCAATATTGGAGCTGCTCCTTAATTATGCTTCCATATTTTTTTTTCATCCAAGGCATCATTAATGCATTTTAAAAAATTTGTGCTGTGATGGATTTCAGTTTTGTCTTGGGACATTTTCATTGATCTCATTAAATACGGATAATGATCAGGAACATGTGGTAGGAGGTGGTTGTAAACAAGAAGAAAATGGTTGAAACTTGTGACGAATCAACTGCATCATGATACGATATCTTTAGAAAACAATAAAAAAGATCTACAATGTTGAGTTATGAGTCCATTTAATGTTAATCACTGTATGGATTTTAGTAAGACCGAAGACAGGGTAGTTCAATAAAGGCAGTCGTGTTTATAATAAGTTTTACTTCACTTCTTCTTGATTGCTATTTTCCTCTGTATTTGGAGCAACAATTTCTTATGCGTCAGTGTAAAGTTCGGTAATTTAATTGACACCTTGTTCCAAATTTTTTCTTCCAGTCCTCTTTTTTTCGTTGATTGCTTATAGCATTCGTCAACACCACGCCAGTGATTACATGAAACAAACTAAAATTTGAGTGTAGTTTGTGGGCGTCTTGAATCTATTGCAAATATAGAGTGCGATGTTTAATTAGACACTTGTCTGTCATTAATGGTGATCGTGCTGTGATGTAGCTTCGGCGAGGCGGAAGAAAGTCTTAATCCCTCATGTAGCTTGTTGTGTTTTAACGATTCTGAAGCTGGTTGCCATCATACGTCGACGTCATTACCGACGTGTTGGTAGATGAGATTCTTTACAGCCAAGACGTTGGTTGAATTCAGACGTGACGTCGTAAAAGACGTTGCTGCGCTATCACGGTTTTTGTTCGAACCGTCGGTGGACACATTTTAAACCGATTAGTTGTTTACTACCAGATGTCGGATAAATGACCTGTTGATAATGAAAATAATCTCATCAAGAGGTTGCGACTCGAACGCTGATTATTGTAACGGGAATAAGTGACCTGCTGGTAATGAAAATAATCCCATACGACTCGAACGGTGATTGTGATTGCAAATCGTTGTGAAGTGTAACAATGGAAACTCAATTAACTAGTTACAGCCATGGCGCTGGTTGTAATCCCGGTGGTAAAAGTGCACACGTAACTTAGTTTGCTAGTTCCAATCTTATAAGTGAAAAGTTTGATATATGGAATTGTTGAAAACTTAGGTTGTTATTAAGTAACGGAGATGGAGAAGAAGGCGACGGAATGGTGCGCTCGGTCGGACGTGCTATGCCAGGTCATCACAGCCTACCTCGCGTGGTGGTTTGGCATCCCTCTACCTCAGGTCTCTGTGTTTTCTTATTGTTACATACTTTTATGTATAAATTTAGCAATGTTTCCTTATTATTCCTTACTTATATAAACTTAGCCTAAACTTACCTGGCAGTTATCGATATATATTCATTATTTGCTAATACACTTGTTATGTCTAGACGTGAGTATTAGCACCTATAAACTTACCCTAAGCATACATGACTGGTGTCGGTATTTCTTCACTGGCTAATACACTTGATATATGAACTGAACTTAGCACCACAAGCTTGAGCTTGTGGTGCTAACCTAACATATATCGATATATGCCTTCTTAAGCTACTATCACTTACATGAATACTTACCTATAAACTTTGCACCACGGTTATGTATTCCTCACTACTAATCTTCATTGGCCATCGTCTAGTTGCTCCACTATTTTTGTACTAGTGTGAGTTTAGTTAAATAAACAAGTAAATTATTATTATTGTTGAGTTTACCGTGCATGGTCATTCTCAAGTTAAATGCGATATTTTCAAATTTAAATTTTAAAACTGTTTCAATTAAAAGTTCAAATTTCCCATTACATAACTAACTCTAATCGCAAATGGAGCGATGCATAATCTACAATATAGCACTACGATTGGTTGAATATAATTTACTACACAATATTGCACCCACAACCCATGTTTTCTCGTCTATACAAATTTGAGCTGATACTACCAATGCCAGTGGTGCTATCAGGATTCACATATCATCCTTCTTAATTCTGATTAAATTTCGATTGCTTCTTCACATAACAGTGTTTAAATTATAAAATTCTTTAAGGTCAATCAAGTTATAAATTTCGATTGCATCTTCACATAACAGTGTTTAAATTATAAATTTCTTTAAGGTCAATCAAGTTATAAATTTCGATTGCATCTTCACATAACAGTGTTCAAATTATGAAATTCTTGAGGTCAACCATGTTTTTTTAATATAATTAACTGTCGAGTCAATTCAATGAATCCAATCATCGAAAAGATATTGCGTTGAATGTACCAGTTCTTTGCCAGTAGGAATGTACATTGACATTTCCTATTGATACGTGAGATTGCGTGTTTGAAAATAGGCCGGAAAAACGCTTCCAATCAATCCAATAGATTTCTGAGCTCGGGAAATGTTCCGCTTCCTATTGATACGTTTAACAAACTCGATACAACCTTGCAAGCCAACCTTAACCGTTGGTCTGTTCGTTTATGGTCTTGTCTACTAACATACTTCGAGGATTGTTTACCAAACCTTGAAATGTCGAGTGCACCCACTGCTCTGCATCTTTGTTCTTGTGATTGAACTTCGTGATACTCATTTCATGTGGACGCAGCAATATAGTAGTAGTTAGCAGCAATATTTTCGGATGATTAGAATTTGTCTTACTCCTGTCATTTACACTGTGATACCCTTTCCAAAGATCCTGTGTCAAATTTGTGATACCCTTTCCAAAGATACCCTTTCCAGACATAATATTTGCGTTATTCCATCCATTTGGGTTGGAATGGGTAGATTTTTTTTAATGCGTTTCGAAATCCGCGTTTTGCTTTAATATCAGATTTACTGGACTAAGTGGCACTCATTTTGTATCGACTGAATTTCTTCGTGTTTTTCTTGTTTGTTGTGTGTTATTGTGAGTTTTTTGTGTTATTTACCTTTGAACCGAGGTTCTTGAAGTCCTCGCTCCATTATGACTGGACTAACTATAGTCATATCGTTCTTTTATTGATCTCAGTCGAAAGTTCAAAAACATATCACGTACTATGGCATTGAATGAAAGTTTTAATCTGTATTTCTCTGGCTGAATCTCTCTCTATATATGATCGTCTCGTTGAACGAATTTCTTTATTTTAAGTCATTTGTGTTATTTTATGTGTATGTATGTTATTTTATGCTCACTATTTTATGATATTTCAAGACAATTTCTTATATCTGACCAAAGTGTCTTTTATCTAATCGACGGAATTTCTCACATATCTCAAAAAGCCTATTGACTTGATAGGTAGTATTGCTGCAATCTAGACATAGTTAATTAGGCATGAAGACATTACGAACGTCTGACGTCGCGTGAAGGTGTCGGGGCTCTCACGTGAGCTGAGAAAGGCGCCGTGCGTGCGAGCGTCTGCATAGCGACGCAAGAACGTGTAGTAGCATCAATAACTTTCTTTTATCCCTCAGTGTGATATACTTATGTCACGTACATGTTTACATGATATACTTATATCACGTACATGTTTATATGATATACTTATATCAAGTACATGTTTATATGATATACTTATATCATGTACATGTTTACATGATATACTTATGTCACGTACATGTTTACATGATATACTTACATCACGTACATGTTTACATGATATACTTATATCACGTACATGTTTATATGATATACTTATATCAAGTACATGTTTATATGATATACTTATATCACGTACATGTTTACATGATATACTTATATCACGTACATGTTTAAATGATATACTTATATCACGTACATGTTTACATGATATACTTATATCACGTACATGTTTACATGATATACTTATATCACGTACATGTTTACATGATATACTTATATCACGTACATGTTTACATGATATACTTATATCACGTACATGTCTACATGATATACTTATATCACGTACATGTTTACATGATATACTTATATCACGTACATGTTTACATGATATACTTATATCACGTACATGTGTGCATGATATATTTATATCACGTTATACATGTTTATACGATATGCTTACAGCACGTACATGTTTAAATGATATATATATATATATTACGTACATGTGTATTGTTATTAATTCATTTCCGTGCTCGTAACGTGACATCATCGCACGGAGAGATTAACTTTGGGATATTTGTTGTCTTACATTCGTAAAGATAATGATAGGCGTTATATATGGCACCTTGCTATGGATCCCACACATAATGTGTGTCTTGGATGATGAATCGAATCATGAATCGCGGAGTTGCCCGCTCACATGGATTAATAATAGAATTAATAAAAAATTAATAGAATTTTTTATATATTTCAAGATGCCGTTGCAAGAAATACCTAAGTTTTACTTTCTTCTTTCAACACAATTATTAGAATAGTTATAATCAGTGATAGTTATAATGGCTTTCATGTGCCTCTAAGTGCCATTTCGTTTACGTTTCGTCTGACCCTGCGTCGCTAATTCATCCGTGACGTAACATGCGATGTTCATCGATATTCATGTCGTATTCCTTAGACTTCCAAGGCACGGTTCGACATTTGGATACGTGGACCAACACCAAACTACGCATGTTCTCTGATAAAATAAGAGATGTGTCGTAGTGCGTCTAGTCATGCGTGGCGTTAGAGTTGGGATTGTGTACGCCCACAATCGCTGTGTAGCTCATATACTGACCACGTATACCGCAGTCGTGGTTTGTTGAAAATCAAAGAAATAATGGGTAAAATGTTTCTAAAATGGGTCGAGTTGTTGCATGTGTGCAACAACTTAATGCGCGTAATATAGCGTATAAGTAATTAGCATAATGTAGTCCAGTATTCTGTGTTATGGATCTAATGATATTGAGATTGGTCAATTTGTCACATGGTTTGATCTCATAAATAATGTACGAGATGAAGACTATTAAGTGTAATCAGCGAATGTTCGAGACGTTGCACCGCTAAACGCGAAGCGTGACGCTGTATCTCTCACACTTTCGCCGACCATGTAGTGTGCTGACTAATCTGTCATGCGTGCGTATCTTTTTAGCGCATTTTCTCATTTATGAAAAAAAGGAGCTATTGTGCTCGTCATGTCCGTCCGAATGCCTATCCGTCTGTCTGTCCGTCTGTCTGTCCGTCGGTCTGTCCGTCTGTCTGTCCGTCCGTCTGTCCGTCTGTCTGTCCGTCCGTCTGTCCGTCCGTCTGTCCGTCCGTCTGTCCGTCCGTCCGTCCGTGACCTAAAGTTTTCGTCGACGAGAAAATGCGCTCTCTGTCACTCACTGCAGTGAGTACTGAGTTATATTTTTTATAGAAATACGTTCAGGTCCATTACAGCTATATTAAGGAGATGCGGCATTTGCATTAATGTTGATATTGAAGATTGATGGATTATTACCATTGAATGCCTATTACAATCATTGTCTCATCTGATTCGAAAATCTAAATCTCGTGTTGCGGAGCTAGAAGAAGATGTGAGGTTTATTATTCAAAATGTAGATTTAGAGTTTTTCCGAAGGCTTAGACCAATCATTTAAATTGTCTCATTGTAAAAATATTATCTGATATTTATTGTGTTTCTTTATTCAATAGCAATAAAGAATAAGCTCCAAATGGAAATTTGAAGGGAGAACCGCGTAGAACGAAACGATTCATATAGCCTGTAATTCGAACGTTGACGAAGTCTGTTGAAAATGAGTAACAATAATATAAACTTTGCTTAATTCAGAGTAATGGTACGTTGACAGTTCTCTTGATGAAAAGGCACATTACTCAAGAAAGATCTCCGCTGAATAAATGTTGTATTTAGTATGTAAATACAATCATGTCATTGTTCAAACAATAATCAACAGGCGCCTGAGCTTGCCTTATATGGCGACGCTGTGGAAGGTCAGAGGCAGCTGTTGCACCGTTACACTCCGACGTTTTCTAATTAACAGCAACAGGTGAATCACCAGCAGCCAAGGTGCCTTCATGACTCTAGCCTTCAGGATGCGTTCTTCATAATGAATGTTCTCCTAAGATGTCAAGTTAAAGTCAATATCGCTAGCTAACAGCATCCGCTGTGTTATTCGTGATAAGATAAACAACCTTAATTCATAGTTAATGACTATCAATAATTTTGGCTCTCTGATGCCTCCATCTTAAATCACTCTTCATAAAATTTTCGTGCCAGCATTTGAAATTAGATTGCCATCTTTGGTCAGGGTGGCCACTGGTCACTAATGTGCCTAAATCCTCTCTAGAAATATCGTTACTTACTGAATTTGGTAGTATCAGTAATTACTTGTTTACTATCGCGCTCAGATTAATTATTAGTGACTAAACCGAAGGCTTACCTCGTGTCCTTCGGTACACAAATGATCACCAGGGTAAGATACTATTTCCAATTTTACGAGTGATGGAAAGTGATGAGATGATCATAAGCCAAGGTTTCTTGTTCATGAAAGGTAAACATTTGAAACGATCGAAGTTAGGAAGAAGAAACAACTATTGGTGAACGTAGCTCCAGCTGGAACTGATAACTTACGACAGCGATGTTTTCCTTTCTGAAATTATCACTTATTTTACTAAATTCAACGCGAGTCTGGGCAGGGGAGTAGGTTTAGTCTAAAACTACGCGGTATATTGCTCATATATGGTGGGAATTAGTGGCCTGAATCTACGTACCCAGAGCTATGGAGACCCATATGCTATCCTTCTATTTATTCAGCATATCTGTAGCTGAGTTTTTATCTAAATATTATATGAGCGGTGATTTGGTGCGCTCAGAGCGCGTTTTGTCGTGCCCAGAACTGTGATGGTTGGGCACAGAGCTGCGTTTTGTCGTGCTCAGAGCCAAGTTTTAATTGTCGTTCCCAGAGCTGCATGCATTTTGTCGTGCCCAGAGCCGAGTTTTGTCGTTCCCAGAGCTGCAAGCATTTTGCCATGCCCAGAGCCGAGTTTTTTCGTGCCCAGGGGCCATACTTTCAAAACTGGCTAAATGAACGTAAGTACTTACGCTCCATTTTCTTGTCTATGATTGGTGGATTTTGCTTGAAAGGCCGTCAATGATTGGCTGATGGAATTACGATCTCTTAACTTTTTTTGAAAGTATAGGCCCAGAGCTGCGTTTTGTCGTGCCCAGAGCTGCGTTTTGTCGTGCCCAGAGCTGCGTTTTGTCGTGCCCAGAGCTGCGTTTTGTCGTGCCCAGAGCTAAGTTTTGTCGTGCCCATGCAGAGCTGGACGCCACGCACAAGGACTTCTCGACAACTCCAAGCGACCTTGTCGCTGGCATCTTCGTCCATTATTGCCGCCAGTTTGTTTTTCCGCCGTCGAATCTGAAGCCGCGCAGCCGTATTTGGTTGCCAGTGCATCTCATGCCATCGTGTGTATCAGCGAGTTAACCAAAAATCGTAGGATTGTTGAATGCAGTTTATCTTGTGGCAGAAGCATATTTCATTCTATCTTGGACTACTTACTTGTTTCCGATAACGCACAAAAAACCTATTTTCTCAGCTCTGTTTGCCCTGAACAAAATCGAATGCAGCGACATTGTTTTTCGATACTGATGAAAACTCACCTATTGTTCTTTTATGGTCTTGAATTAATTCGAAAGTGTGCTTGCTTATATCGAAAAACATCGTTATTATTGATAATTTTTTGTACATTATTCTTTAGCAAGTTTCTGCATCTCTTAATACGGCGCGAGTATTAGACACTTGTTTATCGGTCGAGTGATCTCATTTTATCTTTCATTACCTTCATAATTAAAGCCATAAATTAATACCAATTTTATCTAAACTTTATTATACTTAGCTTATTTGATTCGCTTAACATGAACATTTTTGTACTTGATTGGCTGGTTGTTAATAAAAAGAATGAATTGTTGGGTATTTTTTTCGTTCATTTCCCACATTTATCCGTTTTTCTACAAATAAAGAGAAAGAAACAGCAACCACGATTTGTGACGATTATTGACGTGAAAAACATGAAACAAAGTAGATGACATGCTTCTACACAGACGCTACATAGAAATGCATATCATTTTGAATTAATTTATTGCAAGAATTGTATATTAGACTAATTGCAAATGGCCAATTGTTGTGGCCGTGACGTGGTCGCCGAGTTTGTGGCGAATCCCGCGTAGTTCGTGACAACGCTGAACTGCGTGCTAAATTTCGCTATGATGTCAGCATTTAATCACTGCCCTTTTGTTAAAGGCCTTATCGAGGATCATTGAGAGATCCTTCTCTAGCTCCCCAAGGTCGTATTCTGGCTTTTGTGTCCTATTATGATACGTTCTCTGGAGGTCCTGTATTACCGAAGCTTGGTTCCCATATCCCATGACTGGCAGGTTGTCGCACGCATCCTGTTAAAGTTTCCTCTAAAATGTTTAAAGAATCGAATTCGTTTTGGTGTTCCTCTCAAAAACTCGATTGTGTTCTTCTAAAAAATTATAAATGGCGAATTTGTTGCTATTATCCATCCGAAATTTGAAACATAACTGGAATTATTGAAGTTAGCTTCTTACCTATGTCCAGTGACCGCAAGTATCCTTAATACTTCAATAAAATGAGAAATAGTAAATGATCAAATTCGCCTCTAAGGCCTTCACAATTTTACGAAGGTATGGTTCTTAATGCAGTGACTAGCAGGTTTAATCATTCAAGATTTCTGGGACACCCGAGCAATAGTTCGTTGAAGGAGTTCATTTACCCTGCATTTTCAAAACCTCCCGAAACATCCCAAGCGTCTTTTATAATTTGATGTTTCTGTCATTCTCGTCATTTTTAATTTTTTTAATCTTCGTGTATACGCAATTAAACACATATTTGTTACTGATTCTTGATTCTTCCGACGTGCATGTAAATTTTTTAATTTTGAATGTCTAATTTCTAAAAAAAAATATTGCTGGTCTTGTGTCATAGCCATAACATAACATAGTGATCTCGGCGCTGAAGTGTATAGGCCTGATGTGGCCTGTCGCCGATTCTTTTCCTTTTCGTGCCTTGTTCACAGAAGATTTCAAATCGTGTCATTTGACCGGATCTTTTCATGACTGACGATAGTTTGAAGTAGCTACTTCAAAGTTTGTTTTGTTTGTGTTTGACTTTGCGATAGTTTGAAGTAGCTACTGACTTCCAAATCTGAACATGTATTTTTCCATAGCTATATGCATTCCATAGCCATGCATTTTTACATAATAAAAAATGATTTCTTGCTTTTTCTCATTCAAATCACCTAATTTTTATTGAAATTACCCAACGTCTCGCAGATAATTCCCAGCCCAGCCTACGCGCTCACGAAAACCAACCCACAAACATTTTAAGTTATTCTCGAATTTCACGAAAAAAAACGCGCTTGCTTTTGCCGTCGACGCTCATCACTGTACGTACGCAGTTTATTGTTGGCGTCCAAATAAGCTCATTTCCTCATTTCTTGAGATGCTCGCAGATGCCTTAAGATTTTTCAATATACACAGGAACACCTTGCGTTGTGAAAAGCATGTGGGGGGAAATTATATTTATAAATATTTTTTAAATAGTTAATGATAGATATCTTTGGTATTTCTTTTCTTTATTTTCATTTACCTCTATTATTATTTTGGGCTACTCATTAATTTTTAAGGCTTCATCGATGACTTCGTTCTGGTGTCATCGTTAAGTCATTTGACTGGCCGCAAATTACATCGTGTTTCCGGCTTGCGAGTTAAGCGCATTCTTGTACGCTTGTGTTTGTATATATTTTACTTGCGCGCCTCGGGGCGTAGACGAGAATGCGTATACATGAGTCGTTCGGCGCTTTGCTGACTCAACTGTTGACTCAACTGATGACTCAACTGATGACTCAACTGTTGACTCAACTGCTGACTCAACTGTTGACTCAACTGCTGACTCAACTGTTGACTCAACTGCTGACTCAACTGATGACTCAACTGTTGACTCAACTGTTGACTAAACTGTTGACTCAACTGCTGACTCAACTGCTGACTCAACTGCTGACTCAACTGCTGACTCAACTGCTGTCTCAACTGCTGACTCAACTGCTGACTCAACTGTTGACTCAACTGTTGACTCAAAATCTCAAACAATAGAAATTCAATGGACTGTTATTCTAATGTTTAACATGTAACTGCCCTAGATGTATACTAGGAAATCTTAATACGGTGATGAAAGCCTAATAAATCCATTAAAATAATATTGGCGAATAGACTTACAAGTAATTAATTTTTGTATGTTCTGAATACTGTTTTCGAGAATACGTTCTGAAATTTTCTGTAAACTGAACTTGTGTCGCTGACCGAATGTAATTTTATAAGCGTTGCATTGTAAATTTGTCCAGAATATATTCTTGTGTTAAACAAAACAGCTTCATGAGTGTGCACACAATGTTAAATATTGAAACGTCCTTCCGTGTGGGAGCATGAACTTATTTTTTGATCATTTAAAAAAAGTCAAGAGAAACATCTGAATTTTTTTTGAACAATAAAATTGATCCCTACATGCATTCTCCATTCGTTGGTGCAATTTCAACTAACAGCGACCAACCAAATTGTTCCAACACCAACGTTTAGCCCAACTCTAAACTCAACTTCGCGAAAAATAGTGCCTCCCCTTCACCAGCATTTCCCGATGTCACGAAGATAGTGCCTCCCTTCACCAGCATTTCCCGATGTCACGAAGATACTACCTCCCTTCACCAACTTCTTCCGATATTGCACTATTCGAAAGCGCAAAGCAAAGGCAGGGAATGCAACAACATCTGCAATTATAACATCAGTGGAATCAGTGGATAATCTTACTTTATTAATTAACTTTTCCTCAGCATTATTAGGTCCTGATTTTATTGATCAGTGCAAAACTAGGAAAAGAGACAACAGGAGTTAAAATCGTTGTAAATTACACTTACGCAGTATCATTAAATACAGCAAGAGCATTACAGCCAGCAGTAAAAAAACGCAGTAAATACAACAAGAAATACAGTAAATAAAATACAGTAAATAAAAATACAGTTAATAAAAAGCAGTAAACACGGCAAGAAATATAGTAAAGTAAGTAAAAAGCAGTTAATGCTGTAAATAAAATACAGTAAATAAAAATACCGTAAATAAAAGCAGTAAATACAGCAAGAAATACAGTAAATAAAAATACAGTTAATAAAAAGAGTGAATACAGCAAGAATTAAAGTAAATAAAATACACTAAATAAAAAGCAGTAAATACAGCAAGATCATTACAGCCAGCAGTAAAAAACATCAGCAGCAGCTATCAGCAGCAGCACGCACTACATTGCGTAGGTAGGATGACCACAAACCAAGGCCGGCGTAATATTGTGGCGTTAGGAAGGCTGAGGCTCTTGCGGCTACTTTATTCTGCAAGACCTGTGCGCATGCATGCGAGACGCATGAGCTTCCCTCCTAAAAACTCTTCACTGAATATTCTCTGGCAAACCATCGACTCTTCTTGGCCATTTTCACTGCACGGAAATGTCTTAGCCAAAGGACGTCGTTTGGTACAATGGCTATTAAATAGCCATTGTACCGAATGACGCTCTCGTAGAAATTAATTTCGAGGAGAACATTACGGCAAATCTCGCTCATTTTATTTGCCGTCAATAACACACTTGCAACTCAGTGAATATTTTTATCACAACCGACAATGATTAACGCTCTTCGATGACACGTTATTGACCACTAGATGGCCGGTGACCTGCCATTGATACTGTGGTATTCATTTCAGCTTTGGTTATATAACAAAAGCAAATTATGATATATTGGTTAAAGTTATTGGCTAATAGTTAGACACTATCTAATATTTTCTCCTAGTATCGTTATTTATTTTCATTGAAAGTTGATACATGTAAACAAATCTTCGCCGAGCTGGCCCGTCATGTTTGTTCCGCCCATTATATTCATTGAAAGTTGATACATGTAAACAAATCTTCGCCGAGGTCGCCCGTCATGTTTGTTCCGCCCATTATCCCGTATTATTTAAGTTTGTTTAGCTTATTATTCTGTATTATATTCTCTTTGTGCCATTCATTATCTCGTATTATTTTCTATTTGTTCCACCCTTTATCCCGTATTATTTTCTCTTTGTGTCACCCATTATCCCGTATTATTTTCTCATTGTGTCACCCATTATCCCGTATTATTTTCTCATTGTGTCACCCATTATCCCGTATTTTCTCTTTCTACTGCCCATTACCTGATTTTATTTTCTGATTGTGCCGCCGATTATCCCGCGTTATTTTCTCTATGTGCCGCCCATTATCCCGTATATTGTTCTCTTTTTGCCGTCTAATATCCCGTATTATTTTCTCTTTGTGTCGCCAATTAAGTGCTGTTGTGGTTCACGCATTCCGTGCACGGTCGCGATGAGGGCCAAGAATGACCTACGATTAATTAGGTGCAAATAACAAGGCGTCAAAAATGCGACTTGTTCCTTGACTTTGCTTTGACCAGACCCCTAGTTTAAGTCGCCATGCTTAACTATTTCTATTCGATTGCGACTTATTGCTAGATTTTGCTTGACCTTTGCTCTCAGCAAATTTACCATCTATGCTTATTAGATCGATGTAATTTTATACTATTTTCAATAAGGCTTGTTTGCTATTGAAATAGTAATTAATGTAGATTTGTCTCGCAAAAATGTTATCTGACGAAGGTTTTTTTACATCATTTTAAGATATTGCAAATTACTCTCAAGCGGTGCCAGTTCTTGTTCATTAAAAATATCTATTCTAAAACTAACTTTAATTTATATGAATAATTGATTCAGGAATAGCATCCGGCCTTGTACTCCGTTGTCCGGGAACGCGACAAACTGCGGACAATTCAGCGTCAAAATGCTTCAGCGTTCCTGAGTAATTCGCTGGCATCTCAGTCTTGAAGGACGCTCGTTATTTCTTGTGGCACAAAAACATTGTTATTATTACTGTATTTTTTAGTCTAAACCGCTACTTTTGCGTTCTCATAAAACGAGTTGCATCTGAATGATGGCCGATGACATTATGCTAGGCACACATGTTTCTATGTATTATACATTTTTAATACGCAATTGCACTTGCATTCATCTTTTTTTGCCCGACGATATACCTTCATCGCAACTCTAAGAATTTCAAACAAGAATTTCGCTAACGTAAATCTGCTAATATAGGATTTCCTAAATTTAATCGAATATCTGTATAAAATATATAACTTGATAACTGGCATACCTGCGCATTCGATGTGATCTGAATGTGATATTTCGAATTACTTCCCAATAATTACCCAACTATTTGTCTGGCTCGTCAGCGCATGATATTTTGGGCATCATTTATACCAGTCTTCTTATATTGTATTATTAAAAAAAAACAAGTTCTTCAGTTGCAATAGCTCGGTTATTACTGGGTTTGGTGTTGCATAAATCTAAAGAACTCCGTCGAATTATTTTAATTTTGCATGAGCGAAATAGTTTTGAAGCTATAACTATTGCGATCTTCTAATTTTTGAGGCCTAATAATGGATTATAGCGTCGATGCTACTGCTAATATCTGGTAAATTTTATAAATTTTATCATACTGAGAATAAACTATTTTTTGTTACCTACTGTCATCAGTGTCATGTTACTTGCCCGTTTCTTGACCATATCTTTTTCTGCATAATTTTTTACACTCTTTAGCTTCATGTTTTTTTTTTAATTTAACTGCCATGTCAACTATATCCTTTAGGACCAGCTAGTATTTTTTCATGCCGCTGAGTTCCCATTTGCATTTCATGCCGCCGAGTTCAATAATTTTTAATCATAAAAGAACTTTTTTAACATGAATTTGAATCGTGTAATGTTCCTGCAATTTAACTTCTGATAATTGTTGTTGTGAAAATGTATGGCCATTGTATCACTTCCGCTGCGCGTGACATTGTCGTCCCGTTCCTGTTACTACCAAATAACAATCCACGGCCCGCCTCTCGTGACGATACTTTTTTGAAGTTTCTCATAAAAGCTTCCATTTTCTAAGATGGAGTCCTCGTTTTCTATGAGAGTTCTCTAACTTTCGTTTTCTGTTGGTTCGCCTGCACCCTCGCCGACCGTCGACTGCCGAGTCATTGCAACGACGACTTTCGCCATTCAGTCATTCAATTCGCAGTGACCGCCTTTTCGCTGAATTCTTTCTCACGTTAATTCCATTCAATATTTCTTGTCTGGCGCCAGCCACGTTTTGTCTGGCTGCTGGCTACGCAAAATGCAGGCGAACGTAAACTTGATTTTATTAAGCAGGAAGACGTTTGCACATTGCTCCCCAAATTTTAAAATTTATATCTTTTCCAGATGAAAACTGTGGCTCAATAAACTCCTTTGTTGATATCATTTTATGAATGTGTAATTTTTCCGAATAAAAAAAATTAAATCTGCCAATTCTAACGTCTAGTCAACCTGAAAAAATATCATCTGATAATTTTCAATTCATGTACTATACATTATTATTAGTTATACTATTAGCCTGTTCAACGATACCTAAACTATTAGCCTGTTCAACGATACATAAACATTAGCCTGTTCAACGATACCTAAACTATTAGCCTGTTAAACGATTGCTAAACTANAGCCTGTTCAACGATTCCTAAACTGTTAGCCTCTTCAACGATACCTAAACTATTAGCCTATTCAACGATACCTAAACTATTAACCTGTTCAACGATTCCTAAACTGTTAGCCTCTTCAACGATACCTAAACTATTAATCTCTTCAAAAACTTGAAGCACCCACACAATTTGCGATGGCGGTGATAACTTTGGAGCATCCAGCTTGTTCCCCCTCCCACAAATGTGCTGGACTAGCGGGCCTGTTCCAGGTCTTTGGGATCAGTGACCGGGCGTTTCAAATATATTTTTAATACTTTGTGCTGGCGCTATTCATCTCTATTTATGGTAAGAATACCAATGAATGCACAAAAGATACTTCTAAACTCTGCTGCGTAGAGCTATAATGGCCGTATTGAATCGCTTAGCAAAATTTATGAGCGAGGAATTTTATTGTGAAAAGTTAAACCATTTCAGGCATTACTGCCTACTTCTTTCAAGCTTACACATGAATAGCTTTTTAATGAGTGATCAATTTCAGTTTTGAATTAATAGTTAAGTTCTGTACCATAAAAACACTTCAATCCATTTCCAACCGCGGTATGAATAACAAGCTGGCGAGCAATGCGCGGAATAATTTTTTTTGTTCAGTGAAGGTTTAGCGTCTATTGCTTGCCTGGTACCGACAGGAAATAACTTGGGTAGGATTATCATTATGCAAAACCTCACTTCTTTTGTCTGTTGAGGGTCAAAGTTGATTTCATTGACGCAACAACGGTGCTGATGCCCTCCAAATCTCGGGTAGAGGTTACAGTCTGACGACATTCCACTCATGCCCAGGCTGTTGTGCGCATCCGGCGTGGCAGCAAAAGTGACTGCGGCCGGGCAGGCGTAGAATGGATCTCGGTCGGCGATCTCGCCAGACATGCCGTCGCCGGGCTCCGCTTGCGCTTTCTTAGGATAATCTGTGACTCTATATAATTGTGAACTTTTAACAAATCATATTTGCTCTTTTGTTTCAGCACTTAATAACAACTTTAAATTAGTTTAACGGGACGAAATATATCATTATTAATAAAAAATGAACACATTTTCTTAACAGACAGCGTGGCGGCGATGGTGAACATAGTGCCGACTACAAAACCATTGCGTGTATCGTTCAAGAACCGCGTAAAGCGGTTTCACTACATGATTTCAACATAACAAATCATGTCTTCAACTCGTGTTAAACATTAGGCTGGAAGATTTATTGCTGTTTTAGGGTAAATAACAGAGCCGCTTTAACGTGCACTCTATTTTTCTCGCAGAAAATGAAGGGACTCATGAGGAAACGCTCCACAACTGCAGCTCGGTTGCAGCGCGCTTTCAGCGCCAAGGGACTCCGAGGTCAAATCAGCGACTCGCCTAACAACAACAACAACAACAACAATGCTTCCAACAATGACATCAACTATGGCATTAACAATAGTAGTGTGAACAGCAGCATCAACAATGGCTATCCCGATGCAGCCACTGACGCCTTGTCCCCTCACAGCAACACATCGGGGCACCTGAGCAACATGTCGCCTCACAACAACATATCAGGACACCACAACAACATGTCACCACATAACAACACATCAGGGCACCACACAAACATGTCACCACACAACAATACATCAAGGCACCACAACAACGGCAGTCTCTACCACAACGACTGCAGCAACTCTTCTGTCTCGATGCCTCGGCCCAAACGTCACTTCATTATGGAAACTCCTGTCCAGTTTACTACCGTGAGTAAAATTCCCTCGATTTTTTGTTACTGACTATTTCTGTGTCTGCTGCAACAGTGAAACATGTGTGAATATTTCTCTCTTTGTGAACCTTTTCTTAAATAAAAAAAAAACAGGCTCAATTTCCTAAGTAATTATAACCATTCTCATCTCTGACCTGCTTTATCTTTAGAATCTTTTACATTCTAAGCGAGCGCCTTGTACTCCATTTTTTCCTAGTGTGTCGTATTGGTTCCGTTTTACGTTGTAAAACACCAAAGATTCCGTTGGAGCTGAAGCGACTTTACATTTTGGCGCTATCTCAAAACTGTATCGCCAACTCGACTTGAAGTATGAGCTTCGACGCGTGTGCCGCAATATATCCTGCTGAGCTCAAAAGGAACCTTCCATGAAATAAGTTAACTTGAAAATAAGTATTCTGATCTTCAAACAATAAAAGTCCTTGGAGTAACTGCATATCTCATATTCTTTCGTCCTTCTAACTCTCCAAATCATTGGCATAATTGACCTTAATTTCCAGAATTTGTTTGTTCTCCTTTAGACCCACTCACGTGTTTTCATGTTAGTCTGTGATCCGTCGCGTTAGGTTGGTTCTCCTGAACCGGAGCTTCGTATCTCCCATGGGATCAATTAATCCGCAGTCATTTGATATTTTTCGTCGGATTACGCGTTATTTGATCCGCCTTAAAATCAACAGAAGATCGGCGTACTGATCCTTGCCTTTGACTAAAAAAATACGTCCCGAGAACATTTTGTTGTCGGTCAGCGTCGAATCACGTTTCGTTCTATAAATAACCTTGAACACTGAATTTTTGGGTTGCATTTCTTAATGAAATGAGTGCGGTTTTATAATTTGAAGAAAAATCTGTCATTATGAGCTTTTGTCATCCATTAGTGCTAGTTTATATTCATTCCTTAAATATGAATAACTTGGGAATTGAGAGAATCGTATATAATTATTCAGTAAATGGCGACGAAATTACCTCTTTTTACGTACTCAGTTAACATAATAAAACATAGTAGTATCTCAACATAGTTGATTATAACATTATTAATAAAACATGAATTTATGATTAGCTCTAAATATGTCAGTCACGTTGAACCATTTGATCCTGCATATGAAAACTCAAACTAATCCATGTTAGGTTTTCTTCGTTATTACAATGTGACAGATTCTACACATGTTTCAGTAACATTTTACCTGGTACCTCGTCAGATTTTTTTTTTGCATTTCATCTTCCTTAAACAATGCCTGTTTTTTTCCCTGTTAATTGCCTTAAAGCAGAGGCTTTTCTACCGCAGTTTTTTTCCCCAACACAAGCTTATTTCATTTTTTTTTATTTATTGCCTACACACTAAAGTCTATTTATTTAATGCTTTAACGCTAACGGTTGTATTTTTGTCTGTGGGTTATTTTAATGCTAACACTTGTTTTTTTTCAGTCTGAAATGTCACTGGAAAAATCAATTTTTCAGTTTATTAGGGGATTGTTATAGCAGTAATATTTTATTGACCACGTATTAAGGGAGTTTATTCTCATTTCGTGTGAAAGTTTCATCATCACAAAAAGCGTTTTTTCATTCGGTTATCTTCTGAACTTCAGGATTTATATTATATTTAGTTTTTTGTTTCTTTTCTTTTGGTTTTCATTTTCACTTGCTCTTTCGATCGAAGAAGCCGGTTTAGCCGATGTACCTTCTTTATTTATCGTAGCTGCGGTCGGGGTTCATAGTTGATCGTCGGCGTCGATGTATACCGTGGAGCTGAGCGATGCTGCTGTCGATACCTGGACACGCTACACAGGCGCTCGCTTGTGTATCGCTGGACCACACAGGATTTGAGTCTTGGCCCTGAGTTGGGTATTCATGAAAATTATGTGGAGTTGAAGCTGGTGAAAAGCATTGAAGTTATGTCAGAAGAAAAATGTGGGCAGTAAAAAATACAGAATTGTATGCGAAAAAATTTAGAATTGGTCCTTAAATAATTATTTCCATAGTTAATTCATCGCAATTTGAATTTTTTCTCGTCCTATTGAATTTACGGCAAACCTCGAAAATATCTATCCCACAATCTGGTTACTTGAAAAGCTACTAATGAAAGTAATGATGAAATTCCATGATCAATGGTGATACTGGTGGCAAATAATTCACGTTAAATCCGCTTCCAGCTCGCATTAAAGGTTTTGTATCCTACAATGTTCCAGAAATGAACTAATTCATGAAAAAGTGCATTAAATTTTTGCATCCACATTTGTGAGTAGATTTGGTTCAAAATGTATTTAATGCAAAGCTCAGACAGAATTTCACTGACTAATTTCATTAAGTATTCAGCTCCTATTTTACGATTTCTACGTTCAAGTTGCAGGTATTTACGTTTTCCCAATAGAACACCTTCAGAACCTCGTACATCAATCCCTTCATCAGCCCGCTTTGTATCAAGTTTGTGTCTAGCAGACTTTGATATCCAAGAAAGATCAATCCGAAGCCGCCTGTGATGGCCGTAATCTCGCGGCAGGAACAAGTTCTCTTTCAGTGCCTTATTTGAAACGCTGCTTCCCCAGCCTTTCATATATACGCGCTGCTCGAATCCCCTTCGATTGTACCAGCTTAATTTTTTTCATCCTATGGGTGATTTTTTAATGGGTTGATGCATTTAGTTACTGAAATTTTTCGCAAATAAAATACCGGGTCCAAAGTTTGGTGTAAGCGGAATTCTCGCGGTGCAGATGAAGCCTAAAATGAACATGAAACACTTTCCAACATGTGCACTATATATTTTGTTCGTGAATCTTCGAATCAACATTAAATCAAAATTATATACATTTTTTATCTTCTTATATACTCAAGCAAAATTGTAACTCTCATCTCTCAGTTTATTTCTTTAAAAAGACTTTCAACGGGTAGAATATATTATTTCTCTAAAGTTTTCAATTCAGCTGAGAGCGCGTTCACTGACGGGTCATTTCTAAGGTGCTTCTCTCGATCCTTTCATGCTGATATTTTCATACGATACTCGTTCGCCCCCGCAATTTGTCGGTGCTGTTTTTTTAGGTAAGTCACCGCCCGAGGGCGTACGAAATGATCCAGCGGGCGCTGGCCCTAGCTTATACATGACACAGCTGCCGCTTATTTAACCCCGACAGAGAAAGCCAGGATGGGTCTTCACGGCAGAGCATATAATTTGCGATTTTGAAAAGCACGATCGCTTGTAGTGCGGGAAACTACAATCGCCGTGTGCGTCGTCGGATCGATGTAAAAAGCCCATGCCCATGAATTGCTAGATCGATGTGTATAGAACTCTAGCCATAGGTCGCTAGATCGATTTGTTGAACCCATACTCGTGGATTGCTAGATCGAGGTGTGGAGCCCATATTCATGGATAGCTAGATCGCGATGTGGAGCTCATTCTGATGGATCGCTAGATCATGGTTAATAGCACCTGCCCGTGGATCGCCATATAGAGTTGCAAAATCTACACTCATGGATGGCTAGATCACGGTGTTGAGCTCATACTCATGGATTGCTAGATTTTTGTGTAAAGTAAAAGCGTAAGGCTTGGTCATCGAGGTTTTACTATATGCATGGGATGTCGATGCCCAGTGCAAATTTATAGTCTGATGTGGTTCTATCATGTACGTCTCTCCTCTGGTATGGGTACACAGTTATTATGGCCTCGAAACGTTGAACAAACAGTACGTGCATCACTAAATCAAGGTATATTTTATACTGATTAATGACGAACGTGCATTGTTGGATCGAGGTGCAAACTTTCGTCCTGTTACGGCTTAGAATACACTTGCCGTTAAATTGAGATTGTGGCACTGCATTCAGATGTAACTTTAGTTTGTCCAATTACACACACATCGACGAATTATAAGATCGATATGTGCTTGGAATTGAACGAACCCAGTTTTATTGTTCTAAGATTTATAGATTTCGCCGATTTATAGAATCGGTTAGGTTAGGTTAGCCATTGAACGTACGAATATCGAACGTCTCCGATTAACATGTGATTGTTCGAAAGTTTCTCACGCTTCTCACGAAACGGTCATGCTTCGGTCAACTTCGATAAAGATCATTCGTAGATTTTTGATGGGCGATCGTCAGTGCAGCGCCGACAACCAACAAATATCACATAATTTCACCAGGGTACATGCCCGATCGACATGTCATCTGGCATTGAACTTTTGGCCTTGACTGTATCCTTTCTAATTTTAAATTTGCTAAGCCGTGAAACATAAATCTTCTTAGATGTCTGGGGAGATTTGATTCAACTCGATCGTTCTTTGCCGCGGTCGAATAACAAATTGACCTTACACCTTGCCGTCATGATTATTAGAGAATTTGTTTGCAATAGTTCGATTTGACAATATTAACGTTCTGAAAAGTAAAAAATTTGAACTTTTCAAAATTAAAAAAATTATTCGGGTACCAAATTGCGATGCTGGGCGAATTTTGTTGAATATGGGAAAGGGATTCGTGAGCCGATGTGATGGAATAGTCCAGCTGAATATAGGAAGAACCTGAAAGATGTTCCTTATTTCAATTACCAGTCGTTTGATTCTCTTAGAATATAGTAAGATGATTTTTTTATATTTCGCCGGATATACTCACGGGTACTCAAGTTTTATCTCACGTACTGATTTTCTGGAAATTCATGACTGTCTAAAGAATGATAAATTTCCATTAAGCTAGGGCTAGAGACTGGACTGAGCTATTCCATTTGTGCTTCGCTCTGAGGCGCATCATTTTTTTTTGTGCCGCGTTGTGTGTTTGTTTTTGAAAATTTTCCAGCTGGAAAATCTTTGTTTTGTGATCTAGGCATATTTTCGGGATTTTTTTTCCTGCCTTTTGACCATTGGGTCGACCTCCACGGTCAGTTACTCCTGCCTATGCCACCAAAATGTCGCCTATGCTTTGTTGGAGTCTCTGATAATAATAATTTGTACACAAATCCCTTCAAATTGTGGAGCCTTAAGCTCTTGTATTAAATATTTCATAACTTGGAAATTTGAGGTTCGAGCATTTCGTGTCTTAAGTTTCGTATATCTTAAATATCTCGTTCTAATGTTTTACTAGCCTATTAGCGTCATAAGTTTTAATTAAAACTGCTTGCTATAGAAACACGTTTGTTGAATGATAAATTCTATGTGAATTAAATTTTTTACAATCGGTGCAATTTATAATTTTTCTGAATCAAATTACGACGTATCAGATTATTTCTGCCAGTACAGAATGCAACGATTATTTTATGCAAAAATCTGATTATTTCTAATTTGTAAAAAGCTAATTTCGGGTCTAAACGAATGGGTACTATGAACATGCGGTTATTAATTTTCTTTTTATTCGTGCTTTATTTTAATTACGTACAAGCGAAAAAAAAAAAACACTCAAGTATACATAAAGGCATCTCTGGCAACATATTTTTGAACGATTTTTATTGAAAATTTTGAAATAGACAATATCTATTTGTATATTGTCATTTGACCCGCCTCTACATTTATTCGTTTCATCTGTTTAAGGTTATTACTTTCATTAGATATATGGTTATTCGTTTTCTCTATATGGTCGTTCATTTCATCTCTACATGGTCATTCATTTCATCTCTATATGGTCATTCATTCGTGCATGGGTTCATAGGTGCTATGCCACCTGTAACCTCTGCCTCTTTTTTTTGTCTCAGTTCTCTGTAAAATTTAAGGCGAATTACGGAAGGCTGTGCCGCCTCCACCTGCCTTTCGTCCTTAGAATTTTCCGGCTGGACTGTTCTTCAGTTGCTCGCACAAAGTTTGCTCTTCAGCAGCTTCGGCACATTTAGGATGAAAAATAACTGAACAATCTATTTCAACAGCAGCCACTTTCCTCTGTAAAAATTGTTGCTTCCAACTTCTAGAAGATAATCGACGGATTTTAATTTGCAATGCCCTGAAGACTCGCTACATCTTGTGGCAGCGTTTTGATTCTGATTAATTATTTTTTGTTATGCCGAATGAATTCGTCATGTTAATGCTTTAGCACTTCGTTTTTCAGACAGTTATACATTCCTTGCATTAATTGCCTATAAACTTCTTAACGCTACTATTGTTACACAAATATTCAAGATAATATTCACATTCTTTGTAGTCACGTTGCTGGAATATGACAAGCTTATTTAAAAAAACGTTGCCCCTTTAAGTAATTTCTTCAGAATAATTTTCTCTTTTATAATATGATACAGCAATGGATATAATCAATTCATGAAATCAGCGGAGATCAACGCTCTCGATTCGCTATGCTGTCGTCTTATTGACAATTAGGCAACCGGAGGCCGCTTGTAATGCATTGCCCTGCGACCTTATAACGTCCCTCGTGTTTTGCTATCGTTCAAGAGCGCCGAGATTGGCGTGCCCCCGGGATTAACGATGCATTTGACTGATAGGCGAGACTTGCGTGTAGACAACAACCTTTTGTTATGCTTGTGTTTGCATCCCGTTTAAATGCACGGGCAAGAATACATTTTGCTAACCATGCAAATCTTAACCATTTTAATTCTTGTCATTCTCAGCAATACGTTTCTTCTGGGGATGCCTGTGGAGCATTTATTTTAAGTTATTTTATTAAGTTCATCGAGGTCGTTTAACGATGCCGAGATAATTTAGATTTCTAGTGAACAAAGTTTAAAACGCTCCTTTTTAATTTACCACAATGTATTTGAATTCACTCTCTTTATTTTTAAGGAGAATTCACTCTCCCTTTTTATTTTTACCGTAAATCTCTTAATGTGTTTCCCGCAATATTTGTTGACGTGTATTTTCTAATCAAAAATTACTTCAATGACGAATAAAATGATGTGTTGCAGGGCGTGCAGTCTCAGGAGCGACACTTGTTCCTGTTCTCCGACCTGTTGCTGGTCGCAAAGTCTCGCAGCGGTGGCAACTTCAAGCTCAAGGAGAAGGTTCGAGTATCGGAGATGTGGTTGTCCTCTTGTCTTGAAGACGTAGCTGAAGTCTCCAAAAGTCACGACACTTCCTTTGTTATGGGATGGCCGACCACAAACGTCGTCGCTACCTTCAGGTGAGATTTTACTCGGAATCGTCTTTTTTTACCTACTTCCGCTTGTAAGCAATCTGACTCTTTGTGACATGGAAAAATTTTGTATCTCTTCCATGTGAGCTATGGCTTCAGTGCAGAATTGTTCATTCTACACTATGATTTATTACATATTTTATTATTGTTCATATTTTTTGGAACTACTCAAATGATACTAAATTATTGAACTGTTCATTTAAACTTTTTAATGATATACAATTTATTTATTAGACGGAGGTCTCAAACATTCTAATGCCATTAAATGAAAATCTCAATTCATCATCAATTTGTAGTAAAATAAATAAAAGTATAATTTTGATTTAAGATTCATAAAATTCTTCGTTTATTTTATTTATCATTGTATTTTTTCTTTTACTTGGTTTAATTTAGAGCGTCTTACCGTGTTCAGTCTGCATTAATATGACCACAATTTAGTGTATTATGTGCATTCTATAACCAGCCAATTATATTGTAAAATTGTTGAGCGTTAAACTTTCACTGCGTAAGCTATAAACCAATATTAGTTCAATAATTTATCAGGACTTTTTGCTGCGAGGCTATGTATAACGATATTTTCTCTATACATTTTTCCGATAAAATATCAAAACTGCATTTTTAAACAAACTGACCACAATTATTGATTAATTTGACCCGCTATTAATTTCTGTAGTAAGACGGCGAAAATTTATTTTTGTCATTTAATTTAACAAAAAGTTTCTGCTAATATCGATACGTTGTCATAGATCACTTGCCATGAATCATTTTCGTGCTTAATCAGCTTATGTACTACTTTTTAGCTCTTGAGTCTATTTTTTGACACAAGTGAACTAGAAACGAAAATTTCAGGTTTTTCCCCATTAGTTCCTCGAGTTGTTCGCACACCTCACGGCAAGTCATCCATCACATTGCCGTCTAGATTTTTTTCTCCCATGGTCTATATTTATTCCTTCAAATTTTTTAACCCTAACTGAAGAATTTAAACATCCCTGCGTGGCTTTTGAATCAGTTCATATTCGTACTGCGAAATTTGTTTGATTTTGGCCCCCGATTACTCATATCACGGTTGTCGCATGGCTTGAGATTGTCTCACGCGTTGCTTGCTCTATTACTGCTGCTATTAATATTATGCGAGCTTAAGATAGGAATCCTAGTACGAGCTTTCTGCCGCCCCTTCTTGTAGATTTGTATCGTGAATTATTTATTGCTGTACAGAAAGAAGCTCATGTATGTTTCTGTACCTCCTGTGATAGTAAGTTACTTTGAAGTTTTCTTTAGGCTGTTAGATTCCCTTCACAAGTCGGACAGAGCATATGCCATTTGCCTTTATTTTGGTTGAATGTTATATGGTAATAAGTTGATTTATAATGCACTTTTAAAATTAAAATTCTCCATGAAAGTTTGCGTGAAACGTTTGGAACATTTATTTCATATTTGTCGTATTTCTTCCCTAACTTTGTCTATATTCTGTCTTTACATTTAGTTTTACTTTTTTTGCCTACTTTTTTCGTGTTTTGTTGGCACCTTAACAAGTGCTTCCTTTGAAATGTCGCTTTTTCCCATTGTTCGCCTACAAAAACTTGCCGATGCCGTTGCTATGCTCGCGTATAGGCGTCACGTTTCCACATTGCCTTCACAAATGAGCCGGAATAAGTGCAGATGAAAAACTCTTAACGAATTCATCGGCATGAAACTTGGAGCCGAGTACAGGGCGGTTGCACTTCTAAGTTCCTTTCCAACAGCGTTTTTTATATGGCCTGCGAAACGTCGAAAATATTCCTTTACTGATACGGAAAAAATTTTCATCCGGGTATCGTGGATAATCAACGAATGCGTTGGGTCCCGAGACTGGATTTTTTATTTATTTCTTCTTGATTTTTTTCCGTGAGGGAAGAATTGGAGCGTTTCAACAACAGAGGGGAGAGTTCGAGCGAGGGGAGTTGTTTATTTCCTCGCTGAGCGCGCACTGACGGTTCGAGATTTCCAAGAATAGAATTTGCAGAAAGATTATCGTTGGTTACTAATTACCTTTAGTGTTACCTTTAGTTGACTATTGATGAGTATTATTGCACATGTTTAGTCCATTATTTGGTCGCCAATTGGCCGACCAAAAGTTTCCACTGAAGGACGCGTGTATGTGTATGGGCTTTGTGAAGTTTTTTTTAATCATGAATATTCAATTTGAAAGTATCCTAAAACGAATATAACAATAAAATATTCTACGAATATTTCCATTCTGTATTATTCCAATTTACAAAAATTTTAAATAAATTTTAACTTTCATAGATTTCTCCTAGTCATCTATTATACATTCGGATGCGATTCCATATTTTTTAAGCATATAAATTAAAGTATCTAGAACTTCTTTAAAACCTTTACATTACAATTGTTTTCCTAAATATAATATTTGAAAAGACAAAGGAGCTGAATTTTAAGATTTCAGCGACCGAACCGGTTTCTAAACTATTTTTGTGTTCATAATTTGAAAACTGTTTTCCAAGAAGATTATGTTGGAAAATTGATGTAGTATAATCAGCCAAACCTCTTTTTCTGTGCAAACTCATGCATTTTTCTTTCTGTTACGAAATTGATAGATTTATTGTAAAAATGTTCGTTGTTGATTTCAGGCTGCGATTAAATAATAATTCATCATGTAAACATGTAGAGTTTTCCTCAACTGATATAACAGAACTAATATTACCGCTATATTGCAGAAGACGCTACCGGAATCACGTTCTGCTTCAGTGGCTGTCACTGATTGTTTATCAACAGTGCTATTATCAGAACGTGACGCACGATATACCGAAGACTTGGATCTAATATTTTAGTTCTGTTATTTTTAAGCGACAAGCTTAGACACAATGTCACTCCTGCTTATTGTGCAAACAATGTCACATGAGTCTCGAGAAAACTTAGTTCACACGCACAGGTTTGCGTGCCAGTGTGATCCCGTGTGCGTATATGCATGAAGACGAATGGTTCATGAAAATTTATAAATCATTCAGGTGAAGAAATCACGTACGGCAAAAAAAATGCACAAAAAAATTGATGTAGTATAATCAGCCAAACCTCTTTTTCTGTGCAAACTCATGCATTTTTCTTTCTGTTACGAAATTGTTAGATTTATTGTAAAAATGTTGATCGTTAAATTTTCACTGCGTAAGTTATAAACCAAAATTAGTTCAATCATTTAATTATCAGGACTTACATAAGAATCGAACACGTGTTCGGGATGCCGCGCATTCAAAGTTTTATGCGTCATCTTCTGCGGTGCGTTTTTTTTGCTGCGAGGCTACGTATAACGATATTTTCTCTATACATTTTTCCGATAAAATATCAAAACTGCATTTTTAACCAAAACTGACCACAATTATTGATTAATTTGACCCGCTATTAATTTCTGTAGTAAGACGGCGAAAATTTATTTTTGTCATTTAATTTAACAAAAAGTTTCTGCTAATATCGATACGTTGTCATAGATCACTTGCCATGAATCATTTTCGTGCTTAATCAGCTTATGTACTACTTTTTAGCTCTTGAGTCTATTTTTTGACACAAGTGAACTAGAAACGAAAATTTCAGGTTTTTCCCCATTAGTTCCTCGAGTTGTGTATAAGAGACANATGCATGCTTGCGCATAACACATATGCCTGCACATGCCACCCATGCCACGCCTGAAACACATGCCACATATATTTACTTACATGCCTGCTCGGTGCACATGTTATACATGCCACACATGCCTGCACATGCCACACATGCTTTCCTGATCCAAATGAAAATATGAGCGCACACTTCACGCATGCCCTGAGAAACACGCATGTCACTCAAGCTTCGAATTAAGGACATATCTCAAAAAAGTACTACGGTAAAAATGTACAAATATAAACGTGCATGTTCATATGTTCATACACTTGCAGTCAAAGATGATCATACGGTTCAGGAACACGTTTAATTTATATGTACTTGTATATGTTGAATTTGGACATGCCTTCCATAGCACAGAGAGAATCCCAGGTGCGTATATTCATGAAGACGAATGGTTCAAGAAAATTTATGAATCATTCAGGTGAACAAATCACGTACGGCAAAAAAGGCACAATGCCATTCGGCATTATAATCCTTCAATTTACGTCTATACCGATTGCTTGAACGCTATTTTTCAATCGAACTTGATATCAAAATGGGTTATTGATGCTATCAAAAAAGTTTCAAATTGTTGCGTGATAAGTTCATGATTTATTGTATTGAGTAACGATTTACGCATGTATATGACTATTTTTTAATTATGCTCATACAAATGAGAGGTGATATGACTAATATCCTAATAATGAGGTTAATGCTTCTTTCTTTGTCTATAACTATTGTTTATTAGAAGGCTGCGACCTATGCCGACGATCCTCGTTCATGATTGTGGACTTTGAACAGGATATCGCGGTACGAATTCCATCGACAGCTAAAAAGGAATTGCTGATGCAATTTTTGCTGATTGTCAATCACGAAGCAGCTTCTGCTTCAGTCAATCAAAATGTGTCAATATTGGCATTTGTTTATGGTGCATTTATGAGCATTAGTTCATCTATCACAAAAGCTTAACAAGTCGTCGTTCGGCAATGTCAATACAATATACATACTTCTGCAACGATGTAATGCGCGATCGAATTGCCGTCTGAAACTTTCCAACTTGAGTTTTGTGTGTTCGTAAGACTGGCCTGATTTAGGCATCGGTTTATCATAAAATTTTCCTAATTTTTAAGCGGTATTCATACAAATTTAGCATTGGAACCTTCTTCCGTCTGGAATTACATACGCGAGGTATTCTGATCCTATATTCCGTCGCGCGTCTTGATGTTGACGCTCCGCTGGCTTCGTTGCCATGGCATTGAATTACGCGGTGTCTTTAATTAAATTATGTGAGTGGTGTACGCAGATCAAGTTGTAAAGGATTTTTATTAATGATATTCTTACAAATAATAGTAAATAGGTAGAGATAGGACACCTATACAATTTTTTAGCTAGATAGGGAGGCATTACTCGTACAAATAGAGCATGTGGTGCTGCATTCGGCCAAAATTCATTTAAAAGTCAAAATTATTACTCTTGCCGTTGAATATCACCGTTGTAGCTACATCGCTATTAATAATATTACCAAAGTATCTACATTTTCATTAGAATTTTATTTATAAAGCTAAAATTTTATTTAGTATGCTGGTTAGCGTTGACTTTTCCTGTCAAAGATCGAATATTTCCTATTTAGTTTAAGCTTCTTCACATGTGAATAATATTCATTTAAAAGTTCAACCTATTCACCAAAATATCAAAATTTCCAATTGGAGTACGTATTGAATCCCTATATCTATTCTTTGATAAATTTTACTACTTTTTGTCGGTCTTTCGTTTCTTTCTTTTAGTGTTTTGATTATCTGGAGATATTTCAATTTGCTTGTTTCTTATTTACTGTCTTGTTTTGTTTGATTGTCCTGCTCTGTTTTCTATTCAATGGAATGTTTCCGTTTTCAATGAAACTGAAAGTTTCGTTCCAAAAAATCTTCGTCAGATCTGACCCAAGTAATTCGTCCACAAATACTTGGCATTGTTATTTGCGGTATCTTAATCTGGGATGAGGTTCGTCTCAGGAATATGACGTACAACACAAAACACCTGCTTCCGGTGCCTGTATTTCCTACCTCTGTAACCGACGAGATACTTTTTACTGTACGGTTTCTTATTATTAATGTGGATTATAAATGGAAACAGAAGGTTCAGTAGAAAATTCCCTCGAAAATTTTAGCTTTGGAGGCGATAATGTTTTGCATTCAAAATTAATATGGGTAACATTTGTTAAATGAAAACAAAATTTTACAAATTTTATACTTAAAGCACTGTACAATATTCAATTTAACATTGGTTATGTATTGAAAGCGCTGAAACAGACATGCTAGCTTATAAGATTTAAAGCGGTTGAAAATTGAACGCCGAAAATCACTTTAATTTATTAAACATCAATTTCATTTCAATCGAAGTTTGTTTTCGAAGTTATATGAAAAAATTATCAAAAAGCCGTACGCATTTCTATCCATGTTCTTCTGATTTAAACTAATTTTTATTTGTATGCCTTGTTTCAAATCCATCAATTCATTATTAACAAATCACTTGTAATGTTATGATATCAAAGAGGCAAAACCGCTAGAGTTTTTAGGAGTCCCACAAAGCAGCAGCTGCAGCAGACAGGCAGGTGCATGTATATCCCGCTCCTTTGGACTTCGCATTCTCTGCACTCACTCTCGTTTGCTTCAAGTTCCGAAACAGCTCTTTGATGCAAAATAATTAATAATTAATGTACATAAATATACATGTATATTTTCTTATAAGTAATAAGAGCAGAAATAATAATAATATAAATTAATATATACATATATAATAAATAATAATAATAAAAAATAAGAGCGAATTCTACAACGCGCATTGTGCGTGATGTAGAATTCGTGTATAGAATTTGTTTCGGAAATTTAGTTTTAATCTCGACTATCTAAATTCTTGTGATACGGAAAATTTCAGTTGCTGTAAAAATATCGTAATGATGACGTTCTAATTTAAGCTTTTGGTCAATTCACACTCCACGGCCGTGCCGTTCGAAACAAATTTTATCAGACATCTTCAGAATTCAGATGCTGGTTTATGACCCAAAGTCTTGGAAATGACCTGAATCTTTAGATGTTCTCTTTTTACACCTCAGAAAATGTAAGCTATGGGAATAAACTCGGTTTAAGAGTCGCTAGGGAACGGCGAAGACGGTAATCTATTGCCCGTTTCACACGCCCGACGTCCGAACCTACTTCAAGTGAATACAAAATTGCGTCATCCTTTTAGATTAAGTCGAGAAAATCAATAAAACGGCGTTACTTTTGGGTTTATTTGAAAGGCCTGTACAGTTATTGGGCACTTGAAGGTGCCGTTTAGGCCTTGCCCGCCCATAAATTTAGAATCGATTTCTATTTTTGAAGCCGAAAAAAGTAATAAATTTCGAGTTAATGTGATTTAATACTCCCTGGACAAATTCCTAGACCATTAAAACCCCCATATAAAATTAACAATGAGGTGCATACCGCAGATCATTAGCCAATAAATGGCCACTGATAATTCGCCTCATATTTTTATCTCATAAAAATTTTGTGCCGCTTAACGAGTTCTGAAGTCGACGTTATCGATGAGTCTGGAAAACGGTCCAGCAGATGTTTATCTTTTTGACGTGGAGGAGTCAAATAGATAAGAGACAAATGCCGGCAGAGACAAATGCCTTTGGAGCTGTTTTGCTGGAGCAGAGATGAAATCTGGACAAATTATTTTACTGCCCTTATACAAATACTTTTTATTCTCATAAAACCACTTCCTCCTGGGAAGTGGTTTTCCATTTTTTGTACTGTTATCAGCTGTTCGTGATCCCCTATCTAAATAGACAGGTGGGCTAGCGTATAATATTGGGAAAAATTCGAGCTAGAATATTTTTGATTGATTGGTTTAGTTTATAAGATGGATGCTAAATGTCTGTTGGATTTAAAATATCGTAGTTAATTCAGAATATTTTATGATCAGCCGTTTGATTGAAGACTGTGTTGGTGCTAAAAGCGGTTGTTCACCTCGCTGGTGAAGAGTGATTGGTATACATTCTTTTGTTAGATTGACATTCAAACTGGTTAGAATCGGTAAATAGATGTTCGTGTATGATAAATAGCAGTCATACCGGTGAAGAGTGATAGATAGATGTACTCCTCTAAATGAACTATTGTGGTAAGGCTGGTGAAGAGTTATTGGTAGATTTACTCCCAAATAAATAATTGTAGAGAGACTGGTAGACAAGCTAGGGTGGATTGTACGGTAGCACAGGGCGTTGGAGCGGAGATCGAGATAGTGAAGCTCTTGACGGCAAGACAGCGATCTGCTGTATCGCTTTGAAGCTCTACAGAGAACAGCTTTTGTCTCTGTTATTTTTACTGGCACTCACGTAGACGATAGGCTTGTCGTGGTCTACTCGCATCTATAGCTTTGTGAATGAATTTTTCGTCTTACTATCGTTCAATCGCTAAATTTATAAATAGTATCATGTCATTACTAAAGTAATTATTCGTGTATTTTTTCGGATCTTGGTATTTGTGACCGGAAAACAATCATAATGGTAATTTTTTTCTACATCATATATATTGCACTCTCGTTGGCATCTGCGATAGGCATTAATGCAAATTTGGTTTGCTAGAATTCATTTACATTCACGTATAGTTTTTCCATGCAAAAAACATTGCTTGTGTTAACGTAGTTGTGACGCAAGAGCGTCTATTTTCCAACACGATCGTTTACAAGCCTCCGTCAATGTTGTGTCGTGTAACGTATACAATGTATACAATACATCTTCATGGTGTATACAATTGAGAGCACTATGGCTGACAACTAATGTATTCTTAGAAAATCAGCTCTAAGGTACAAACTGCTTTCTCCCGTAAGTTGAAGAAAAAAAGTATAGAGGCGGCACTTGGTCATTAAAGTGACAGAAGTAAACTTGGTGTATTTGTGTCGCAGATTAATTACTGCAACTGCTCTACATATTGGCTTACAAAATAATTTTTTAAAACAATTTTTTTGGTGAAATACGTGCTGGACCGGAAACGGATACGTTGACTAATACATGCTAACTTAATTCTGTACGAATTGCACTTGGTACGCAACAATGATTTGAGGAGGTTTACTTAATAAATTCTTTTGTATTCTTCATAATGTAGAATTGATCCTGTAAAAATATTTATCTCTCTCATATTCATAAAATTATTCCATAATTTTCCCATAACCATAGTTTTGAAAATATTTTGTCATTCCCTTACGCTGCGCTTCAAAAGCTCAGCAAGCTACCCAGCCAAATGCCTTTCGTATATAATGAACGGCCAGCAGGTGTCAAGAGGCTATTATTCATTCGCTATTGTTGAAGCTAACTCCAGACACTCCTGCACAACCCGGTTTGCCATAATAAAACACGACTAATTATATTTCTCGCCGGCAACTTGTCGAAAAATAACGTTAGGCCTACACCGGACACTCGGTAGTGACTAAACCTTGCCGGCTTCTGCCGGTTGTATCGACGGTGAATGTAAGGCCGACGATCGTTCGGCGATAATTTGATATAAAATTTTGATCGGGTATCTCATGATGTTTATCACGGGGAGCATAAGCTATGATTTCTTGAGCTCCTTGCGCTTGCCGTCGACTTTTTTTGCGTCTGTTGGTCCTTCATAAATCCATTAGCGGCAGGAATTCCGTTTGGAATATTTTCAGCTTTAATGTATTCATATTTTCTTGTATTATTCTAATTTTTGGGTGCCTTTAGACCTTTAGTATTAAAATTCATGTGAACCACAGCCTATCAACCGATGATCACTTATAAATATATGCAATATTCGTTGCAAATCTGCTTTTAGTTAAAAAATCCTAATTTTTTTTGGCTACTAGAAATCTACTCGTACCTTCGTCTGATACATTCATGTTGAGAAACTCTGAAATAACGATCTACACTTTTCTACCTGACGCATCTTCATTATGTTTTATATTTTGAGGTGTAGAATGCAATCTCTGTTGCATCACATGACTGGTGCTTTTCACTGGCGATTTCCAAATAAAATACTTTCGTACAATTTTTGTATTTTGGGGGGTTGTTACTTTGAGTTATTTAGAATGTGGAATAATTACAAACAAACTGAAAATTTTCTTACTTGTGTTTCCGATAAGACTCATAAATGAGAAGGGATTTGTGGATGGAAAAATGTTGTCAAATATATCAAAAGGCCGACGTGTTTGTTTGTGACCGATAGTTTTGTTCTGAGCTCATATTTTGTAGTTAAAATATTAACAAATTCGTAACTGAAACGATGATTTTTCTTATAAATTTGGGAACGTTATCAGCGATTGGCAGTCTTCAATATACCCGTATATCTTCAACTGTGCAATTTTGAGTGCAACTGTGCTTGTGAGTGCAATTTTGAATTGACTCAAATTAAAAGTTGTCCAATATGTAACAAGAGATTAGTAAAAAGTGTGATCATTTGCATGTTGATAAACTGTCAAACTTAATAATATTTCTGACAAATCTCCGAGCTTTCCATTAGCGTTGTATACACATGGTTGAATTCAAATAAATTTTTTAAATTAATTATTAATTAGTATTAATTCAACCGTCCTGTATACATATTGACTTATTAATATAACAAAATCACCGACAGCCTACCCCCAACCATCGAGTAGCTCCTAATATTCCAGCAATAATTTCTGATGTGGCAGAGCCTCTGAGCCCAAGCCGTAAGCCGATCCTAAGTCGCCCCAACGACTGCCGTTATGAATGCCGCGATGTTTCGTTTGTGACTTTCATGTTCGTTTTGCCGCCGCCTTGGGGCTGGACCACGACGAGGAAGGTTTTAATTCGCCTTGAGGCTGTGAGGAAGGCTCGTAGCGACCATGTGTCGATGGAAGGGAAGGTGGATGCTTCAGGATTAGGCTTCTTCTAGACTCACTTTATGCGCATGTACAGGTGACCGAAGCGGTATGGGTGACGCATGCAAGTACGCATTTTATACTACAGGTAATAGGTTCTAGTGAAAGTTCTTTTCATTGATGTTGGAAAAATCGATAGTAAAAACTGGTTTTACATTTCATTGTTACCAATTTTATTAAACCTATCAGGGATGAATTTTTTTCTTTTCTGTTAATACATCATTCGTCGGTCCAGCGAATTAGGGTAATTTTATTTACTTTCCTATCGTATTTTTTTATTACGCATCCAACAAGCTTTTTTTATTAACGGAGTAAATCCCTAATTGTATTGAATTCCAATTAATAGAGTTTGTCCTAATTCAAGAAGTTAACTGTAAGAATGATCAAGATTTATCATCTTTAGTTTATGTTCTAAGTACCATAGTTAAGCATCTTTGGCTCGTGTTCGTAGCTAGTTCTTTGTAAAAATAGATATTTGTGGTCCTGCCTGGCATCGGAATTCGATCTTGGTATCTAAACTGGTCGTTAAGGATTCAGTTACAAGTACAAGAGAAAAATTCTAACAAAATTAAACGTTTTTACATTTAAAAAGTTTTCATAATTTTTTGCTCCTTATAATTGTTAAATAAAATTAAAAAACAATCTTACTGTTTTTTAAGCTACTGATAAAATTGATTTCTGTGAATTTCAACGTGTGCAACTTAGTGCGAACTCGCCACGTGCGTCTGGCACACGCGTGTCGGCCCACGTGCTTGAGGTCACGTACACGGGCTGTGCTTTTATACCTTATAATGTAAGATATTTATACATAATTCATTCATGAAAGCGTTCGTTTATTTGTGTGCATGCGCATTGTGTTGAAAGTTCTCTTACACTTCTTCACATATTGATTTGATATTTAAATTTACCAACCCGTGAACGTTTTGTTATTGCATACATTTCGGAGATTCTCAAAGTCCGTGGCTGTTGTCGTGGAATGCAACGACAATTATTTCAATACGTTCAGTACGTTTCATAGCAATTGACATTTTAGGTTAGCCTCGTATAATTAGGACAGTGATTGGCGGCTATCAAAAAATACTTCTTACGTCTCCATGGAAAACGTAAGATTCCGAGATTCTCTTTCATTCGCAATAGTGTGCCCCGAAACTAGGACATTTTGCTTTGTGTTGAAGGGATCACATTTGTGTTCCTCTATCTCAACGTTATGGCTCAAAGTGAATGAATTCCTTCAGAAACTTTAATAAATTGCATTCTATTGCATTGCTAAAAATTACAAACTAACAAAATTTTTGGCTGTTTCAGATGAATATTTGACGTTTTTCGTGTGAGAATTATTTCACGATTAGACAAGCGAAGCTTAACTGACATAACAAGGTTTTCACCGACGATAAATGTAGCTAAGTGGTAGATGTGGCTAGCTACGTTCTTGCAGGATATTTGCAGAGCTGAAGTGCAGAACATGCCTCATCACATCGAGGAATTTCACCGGGTGCAGAAACATGGCAGAAACTAGAGCACAGCGCCAGGTTCTTTGCCGCGAAATAAGGCCTAGGGCTTGGTTGGCTGGGACGTAGGACTTGCATAGAAAATTTAGCGTCGAATCTCAACTCTTCTAGGATTAGTTTTTTTAAAGTCTTGAACAGAATGTGTTCCTCCCCATTTTCTTTATGTGAATGTGGGGTGTAGGGGGCGGATTTGTGATTTTTGCTAACATTGTGAAAGTTTTCTAGCAATTTGCTGGGATTTTTCCACTTTGATTTGATAATTCGACTTGAATCAGGCATCAAGGTATATCTGTTAATCAATCAAATTAAGATAGCAATAGGCATTTATATCAGACTACTAACATCGAGACACTGACAATCCATGTTTGCTTATATTTCACGCTATTAATGTTCCTGCTGTTATGGGTATCTATTGTTCAAGATAGTTCTGTGAACTTAGGGCCAATCTGGAGGGAGGAGAGGCGGAGTGATTTGCTACCTGCGTATCCATACCCCAAATGGTTATTAGACGTCGCACATCGCAGCGCGAGAGGCCCAGGTAGACTGGGGTAGTCAGTGTATCGTTCGATCTCACGGTGTGTGGTTGCGCGCTCTGCCTTCGAGAAAATCTTTGCGCGAGATCTTCTTGAATCAAGTGAACCTACTTCGATATCGCGGTCCTTTGTGAAGATTAGGTTTCGGTGAAACATTATTGAACAAAGTATTAGTTTTGTACGTGCTTTTAAGCTTTTGAAATGAATACTATAATTCTGTGAATGAATCTGGGCATGAATGAAACACACGGACGGTCATTGCCCGAAAAATTCCGCGGTGTACCTGAGCTTTGATACTCGAGGAAGCTACGAGCTTAGAGGACTAGAGTACTTTTCTGTTCATGATGATGCTGTGCAGTGACGATATTTGCGTTCCCGCATTGTTTTGCGTGGCAACTTCTGGTATGGATGATACTCTCGATTCAATACCAGGAAACTTGAGTCGAGCTTACGCATATCCGCGTAACCTCAAGCCAATTCGCAAGCGGCAGCGTAAACACCAGGCCTACGTTAACGGCAAAACCAGCAGGCTGGATACCGAGAGTGTCGTCGAAATACCCGAAAATGACTGCATGCCTGAATCTTCTCCCACGCTTGTGACTGACACTATCGGATCTCAGCAAAATGGACAAATTCCACTTGGTGCTAGAGTGTACAAAAAACTTGCCCCACCGACGTTCTCTGGAGAGGCGTGTGATAGCACCACTACTACGTCGCAGCTCAAGAATAGATGTGATACTCTACTGCTTAGTCGAGTGCCTAAAGTAAAAGCTTCCAACAGCTTAAAAGTGGCAACGTTGCCTAATTCTCAGCTATATCATAAGCTCTCCCTGCCATCGAATTGTTCGCAGCTTTCGATTCCTGAACAGAATTTACTAGAGACTCCGAAACCGGCAGTCTACAGATCTTTGTCAACGGCCTGTATCAGTTCAGTGTTGAAGACCTCCTCTGAATTTCAGAAGTCGAGAATTCATAGCGACTCGACGCTTACGTATGCGAATTCTATGACCACGTGCGAAGAGGCTGAAAATTACGCTAACGTCGCCAGGAACAATTTTTCGCGCGAGTCGCTTGAAAGCTCACCTTACTCCTCCATTGACGAGATTTTTGTAAACAAGCCCGGCGGTGGACGGCCGTTGCTCCGCTCCTCCGTGTCGAATGCGTCGCCGGAAGTAAGAAACCACGACCAACTGCAGCGCCGACGGTCAAAATCTTTCAGTAATAGGGAAATGTTGCCTTTCCCAACGTTATCGAAAATGGAATTTGTCAATGCGTCATCGGGAAGCTTGAACAATTATATTTCGGAGGTCGGTGTTCTGAAACGTGAAATTCGAGACAAATTATCGAGTTCAGGCAGCGGCGTGAGCAATAGCAGAAAATGGACAAATTCCACTTGGTGCTAGAGTGTACAAAAAACTTGCCCCACCGACGTTCTCTGGAGAGGCGTGTGATAGCACCACTACTACGTCGCAGCTCAAGAATAGATGTGATACTTTATTGCTTAGTCGAGTGCCTAAAGTAAAAGCTTCCAACTGCTTGAAAGTGGCAACGTTGCCTAATTCTCAGCTATATCATAAGCTCTCCCTGCCATCGAATTGTTCGCAGCTTTCGATTCCTGAACAGAATTTACTAGAGACTCCGAAACCGGCAGTCTACAGATCTTTGTCAACGGCCTGTATCAGTTCAGTGTTGAAGACCTCCTCTGAATTTCAGAAGTCGAGAATTCATAGCGACTCGACGCTTACGTATGCGAATTCTATGACCACGTGCGAAGAGGCTGAAAATTACGCTAACGTCGCCAGGAACAATTTTTCGCGCGAGTCGCTTGAAAGCTCACCTTACTCCTCCATTGACGAGATTTTTGTAAACAAGCCCGGCGGTGGACGGCCGTTGCTCCGCTCCTCCGTGTCGAATGCGTCGCCGGAAGTAAGAAACCACGACCAACTGCAGCGCCGACGGTCAAAATCTTTCAGTAATAGGGAAATGTTGCCTTTCCCAACGTTATCGAAAATGGAATTTGTCAATGCGTCATCGGGAAGCTTGAACAATTATATTTCGGAGGTCGGTGTTCTGAAACGTGAAATTCGAGACAAATTATCGAGTTCAGGCAGCGGCGTGAGCAATAGCAGCAGCAACAGCAGCAGTTCGTACAGCCTTAGCAGTGCTTCCAACAGTCCTGAGTCTAACGCTTCGAATGTCAATAATGTTAATCTCATTCGCGAAAACAAATCGGCTTTAAAGTCCGATAAAAAATTGAAAAATCGGAGGAAGCTGAAAGGATCGAAGAGTTTATCCAAGTCACTACATTCGTTGCTGCCCATGGGTTGTTCAGGCAGTTTAACTTTGAATCACGATCATTCTTTTGACGAAACTAATCCGGAGTCAATTTATCAACAAATGCCGCAAACCCTAACAGAATTTAGAAAGATTGAGCACCAAGAAACTGAGTACATACCAACTGATAACCATTTCCATGACCAGTCCACAAAAAACGATCGTAAAAATGCCGTTACCTTAGGAGTTCTAAAATCTTATGCTAAATGGAAAACTAGTAAGCCTCGCCGACCAGTGATATCTGATCCCATTGCTACAGTTTGGCCTAATACGCCATGCACAACGAAATCCAACAAAACGTTACCTTCGAACTTGAGCAGCAGTAAAGACAAGTCTAAGTCGGCCAAGTCCCTAAGAAAATCTTCTATCCTCAGTTGTGTCGCCACCAAAGACCTCTGGTACAACAAGCTGGCCCAGGTCATCGCCGAGGAAAAAGAGTCTACGCCGCCCACCACCAACATCCAAGTTTCCTACTACGACCCTAACACCTCTGCAGATATCGTGAGTACTTTGATATATTCATTAGTTGATATTTTACGCGTGCAAGAATCACTTTACTCATTCAATAGTTTCAAGACAGGCGCTAAATTGTTCCACCTCTGCAGATATCGTGAGTACTTTGATATTCATTAATCATTATATGATATTTTACGCGTGCTAGAATCATTTTACTCATTCAATAGTTTCGAAACCTGCGCTAAATTGTTCTGTTAATAATAGTTTTTCTTCTGCACTACTAACCCCCATGGTGCTTCTATTTCTTTCTCGCTTATCTATTCGTTTCTTTGTGTTTTTGAAAGTTTGAATAACTTACAATTTCAATTCTACAACTGCCAGCCCTGAACTAAAAACCGCCTTCATGTGTTATTCATTTCATACCGGGTTTAGCCGGTGCTCTGTTTTTATGTGAACCTGTTCACCGGTATTTCTATATCTTATCTCTGCCAGACCTGTTTTCCCCATACAAGCGTTACTCGCTATTATAATTAAAGTCAGTCTTAAAATGGTATGCGTTAAAGCCATATGCATATGTATAAAAATGAGACGGATTGAGGCCCGTATATTTTATTTTTACCCGACTCTTGGTGAATTTTTATTAGATGAACTGAAATTCCAACTTCGGGCTATTCGATCTGAAAGTCAATGAAAATTCTAATTAAAATGATGTGGATTATTTGCCTACTTAATTAATTACTGCATTGATAAAATAAAAAGTTGATATGTAATGATTGTATAATAGTTCGCATAACAACTTTTTCCCGCAATTATTTTCATCGATTCTTTAATAATTGCATAATTGATAATTGATACAAATTTTTTTGGTTCTGTATAATGGTATGCAAATGAACACTTTTTCGAATGCTCGGTTTTCTTCGTATGTAAATATTTTTGGCAAGCAATTTAGTAAAAGAAGGTGAAGCGTCTACATAAAAATAATTTGACGATTACAGCGTTTTCCGTAACTTTTCCGATAAAAGACATACAGATGCTATTGGCACAATCCATCCTTCTTTTCGACCAATTCTTTAAAGTAATGATTGCAGAGATGATTGCTACTTAAAATGTTTGCAATTGACATCATGATCAGGACTGACTTCATAATCAATCGAACTACAAAACCAGTCTTGGGCTACACAATACACGAGTGTAATTTTCATCTGCTATCAGCGATGTGTTAGTTGATGGCATGTGATGACATGGGTATCCTGATACCTGAAATAGGTACTGTAATGTGAGGATCGACAAATTATCGCATTAGGAGAGATAAGGACACCTTGGAGTTAAGTGCCCACATTAGGAAATGGCAAGAACTGTTCACTCAGAGGAATGATAGAGATTTTGTCCGAATAGTGATGCACTTTTTATTTGTGTGTAATGACGCCTGATACACGACTGGCAAAAGGGCGTGTATCAGCGTTACGTGCAGAAAGTAACAAAATTTGGACAGAATGATTCATTAATTTTCATGAGTGTTGGGGGTCAGGGCAGGGGTGTTTTCAGACCACGTGGAAGAGACCAAGTGCAAAAGCGTCTCCGGCAGTTGTTAACCGAATTCTTCATTTGGCTTAAGATTTTTTCTTCTAGTTTTAGGTCTGAATTTATTTGTTTTGTAAAAGTTTGGGATGTACCTTTAATAACAAAAGATACAAAAATTTTTCGTTTAATACATTGTTAAACTTTTTGCGTACCATCTAAGGAGTGATGTGAGCAATATTGAAGTTTACAATTCAAGCTCGGAAGACCTTGGTGATAATGTCGTATTTTCTCAAACTCATTAAGTTTTCGTTAGAACAATGCAGCTTGTGAACCATCAAAATTATTTTTGAATTATAAAAACATTCTTCGCCGTTGATAGTTGACATTAATTGGTGCTGATAAAAATTTGCGTTGGAACAACTGCGTTTAAGTTGCTCTTCGTATGTGCGAGTCAGCACTTGTTGCTGAATTGTGATATCTTGAGGGTCCAGAACATTTCGCTCTGATTCTACTTTTCTTGTTGAGAATCTTCCAGGTGGTGAAAAATGAAAAAAATTTCTTACGTCATCGACGGTAAACCTGTGTCTGCTTTTCCTTTCTTGTGTGATTGCCATGCAGCTGGTTTATTCTGAATGTAAATACCATGTTTCATTGTTAGACGCAAACTTATTGAGATGGTGAGCCGTATGAATGAGCGTGCAAAGGATGCATTTACTCTAGTATTCTCTTCAGCAAGTAAGATTCTCGATCTTTAAAGTGTTCGTTCGTACCGTCATTGCTTCATTGTTGTAGCTGTTACTTCCATTGGCTTCTTTATTGTATCTCTAATTGGTCGCATTTGTTGGCTTGCTGTACGTTAAACATATTTTAAGAATAAAGGCTAAAACCAAAAAAGTTGCATAAAACATTTTACTGAATAAAAGTCCTAGATGAATAAAACAGAACGTTTCGGGCTAAAACGTTCTGTTTTATTCATCTAGGACTTTTATTCAGTAAAAGGTTTTATGCAACTTTTTTGGTTTTAGCCTTTATTCTTAAACTGAGAAGAACTCCTCGAGATATTGTTAAAAATATTTGTTTTGTCACAACAACTGTTGAATTTCCTCGTGGTGTGAACAGCTTTGTGAATATCTTTGTTATTCATGACCTGTCCGGCTTTTTTGAGTCCCGGTTTTTTTGGTGATGTCTTTTTTTTTTTGAAGCTTGGGCGAGGATAGGCTTCCCTGCGGCGACTGGCGCTCGGACGTTGTAGTGTGGCATGACCGTAGCCACACACCTGGCCACTGCCTACGTACATGCCACACATGCCTGTACATGCCACACATGCCTGTACATGCCACACATGCCTGCACATGCCACACATGCTTTCCTGATCCAAATGAAAATATGAGCGTACACTTCACGCATGGCCTGAGAAACACGCATGTCACTCAAGCTTCGAATTAAGGACATATCTCAAAAAAGTACTACGGTAAAAATGTACAAATATAAACGTGCATGTTCAATTAATCGCGTTTTTATTTTAATGTATCGGAATAAGCGTCGTGGATTATTTTCTTGTTGACGATGGATGGTTTAAATTTTCTAGATTCTCATAAATTTAAACATCATTCATTAACTTCATTAAAAACAAGCTTTACTCTGTTTTTTTTTCACTCTCACTTATTCATAGAACCGTCAAAACTAATCCTATTCCTTTATTGTGGTGTGGTCGAAGAATTGGTATTTTTGGTCAAATTTTCTTAACTGTCATGAGTTTAACATGCAGTTGCTTACATAATACTAGGGAGGCTTGTCTGTCCCTTGAAAAAAGTTTTTTTTGTAAATTATTTGTAGAATTACTTGAAAGAATCTCTGAGGATTTTGTGATGGGTTCGCTTGTGGTGCTTTTCGCAGTGGAATGCAACTTTTTTTCTTCGGTCGAAAACCGATTTTGAACGTGGTTTAAAATTTCACAAAGCCAACCTGTGTCCAACAGGCGGCCGACGATAATTCTACTATAATTCCTAAGTGTTCGTCTACCCTCTACCCTCGTATGACCCTTACCCTCTGCTCAAGTTTCGTTGAAGTCTACAATTTTTCTCAGCTTCACTTGTTGTACATTTGTGCGTGCGGTAAAGATAAGCTAACGAAGGAATTCTTCTTTTTAGAAATGAAGCATAGAAAAAATGTATTGTACGAACGAAAACCAAAATTAAATCTAAATCATATTAATGAGACATAATTACACTAGTGAAGTGACAAATTTTTTAATATATTATATTATTAATAAAGTAACCGCGGTTAAAAAAAATAATTACAAGAAATCAAGGGGAGGCATGAACAGATTTCTAATTTTTATTTTATTGGTTGAATAATGGACGCTTATAATTATGGCTTGATTGTAAATATCATAAACTTTGACTAAAATTACTTTACATAGGAATATATAATATCAAACAAACCGTAAGGATTGTACGACAGACAGTGCCACTGAAATGGTCGCTTTGCGCATAACATCGAAAAATGCTTAGAAAGCGCCGTGTCTTGCGCGGGCATATCTTTCGCTATGGTATTTGTGTAGCCATGTTGTAAAAACGACGCATCACATAAATAAGCTTCTATAAATCGCGGCTAATAAGAGGTGGACGCCGGGGCTTCGTTAGAGGCCAGTCTTGTCTCCTGAAATAGCCTCGTAAGACCGCCCGCTGCTCGACTATCTGCCGGTGGTTGACTTCTATAATCGCGCGGCCAACGAAGATCAAATGAAAAAAGTGCAAGTATTCGCGTATTGAGTTGGCACAATCGTAGAAAATTGAGAATAAGTCTTTATTACTTACATTGTATTCCATGCATTGGCTTGAAATTGGAAAATAATTGCGAATATAGGCATTGGAAAATTCACTTATTATCAAATCATCTCTACCGTTTGCAATAAATTCAAGTAGTGGTAGATGAGGTATGCGAAGGTTTGACTATCGTGTCATTGCCCGTCATGAAAAAACATAAGATCTAGTATGAATTATTTAATTTATTTTATCGGGAAGTTTAGCAACCTCCGAATTGTAATTAATAAGCTTTATTTACTCGTTCATAACAGCTCGTAGGCTGCACAATCAAAACTCAAGAAAAAGGAAAACCAGCCGTTTTACGAGTTTATTCTACAGCGTTACTTATAAGAGCACTAGGGTTGAAAAAATTTTTAACTATAAATTGAAAATACCATACAGTTGTGAATAATTTCATGTTAGCGAGAGATATGAGTGGTAGCTTGATAGTTTATTTCACTGAGTGAATACATCGCGCGCTTGCCTTTGGTGGCTGTCGTGCGAGTTGCTGGTCAATCGGTGCAGTAGATTTGTTCATAAAATGCTTCGGGTGAAGGTTTTTGAGTTTTTCTTCCACACTGTTGCTTATCTAGTGTTTTCTAGCTTATAAGTTTTCTATTTTATAGTGTTTTTTAGTTTATAAGCTTCACGTACAAAGCAACTTAGATGATTTTCTTATATTTGTGCCTGCAGCCTACGGCTTTAGAAGTCTTGTTGGTTTAATTTTGAAGCTAAATTTTCTTTTAACATAAACTGTTTGTAATCTTATGTGTCTTATTCTTAAAAAGTCTTGGCGTTCTTTGTTTATGTTTGGATCTCTAGACTTTTTTGGGCCAATCTTTCCTCGTCTTTCTTCCGTCTGTATCTCTCTATCATCCACCAGCTCCCATCTTGAAAACAAAGATAATTCTGTTTAAAGTAACTGTTCATTATAGCAACTTCAGAGTTAAATCGGATAAAACTCTGAATTATTGTCTCATGAGGAAGCTATGTTCATCAATCGTGTTGTTATGATAACATCGCCTAACTATGCTCATATATTTCCTTGTACGCGAACTTTTTGTTGTTTCTAAGTGCATAACATGAAACTTTCAAGACGAATTCTTTTTTTTTCAAGACGCATTTCTTTCAATCCATAATAACCAGAAGTCACTTGCACATTAAAGCCATTTAAGTTATCTTCTTTATCATAATTTATTAATTTCTAAACCTTTGTGATTGAACACACACGTTACATTCTTATGTCGCCCGTTTGATTATGGAATTATGCTAACGATACATTTTTAAATTTATCTCAATAATGCACTAAATATGTTTTGAAATATGATAGTGCTCCGCCTTTATTGTTTGTATTTTAAGTGAATAATTAAACTCAGACTTAATTCCCATGCTTTTTACTTTATGACAAGCCTCATAATCCCCCTCTAATTAAACTATATTTTGATATCAATTAACGTTCTATATTTTCGCAGTGCAAAACGGTGACCGTGACCTCGAACACCAACGCCCGCGAGTGCATCAACCTGATTTTGGATCACCTCGAAATGCGTGACGCGGACGTGACGAAGTTTCAGCTGTGGGTGAAGTCGTCTTTGGAAGACTCGCCTTATCCTCTCATCGGCCACGAGTTCCCCTTTGCTATTAAGTACAACTGCATGCGTGAAACGATGCAGGACTGCGATGCCGAACAGTGCAACAACCTCTACAACAACGGTTCTCACTCCTCGGGTGCGGACGTGAAATGTCAATTCATTCTAAGGCAGGAACGTAAGCCTGGTCTAGATGGACTCAACGCCGATAGCAAGAAAGTGTCAAAGAAAGCGCGCAAGTCGCCCATTCGCATCCACAACGTCTTCAAGCGGTCCAACAGCAAAGGGGACTCTATCGATGGTGCGGGACCGGCGCCCCCCGGTATCTTGTTCGGCCATTCACTTGGCAAGCTCTTCGCAGCTAATGGATCTGCCCTGCCTAAACCTATCATGGTGAGTAATTGAACTTCATCGAAAACTTTCTCTTTGAAACTTCTTTATCGCTAAGATCGTTATTGACGGCCACAGCCATTGACCGACCTTCCCATTGTTAATCCGCTCTAATCAAATAATTTATGAATATTGCTTAGAATATCTAATGTTTACAGAAAATTGAATCTTGTGTTACCTTATTCAAATGATTGCCTGCGCTAGGCAATGGGAGTTTTAAAATGCATATTTCCCAACGATAGTTTATTCACGAATCATTTCATCCGACGCATTCTATTCTTAAGCTGTTACCGTAATTAATTAATAATTGATCAAATTAATTTCCGCTGCGTTAATGATTTATTCGATCGTTTCTTCTTATTCAAGTTCTCAGACCTTAGCCATTGAAATTTCTGCTATCTTGATTTTTTATTATACGAATTTTTGTACTCTGTTAGGTTTTAAGGTACAAGATTCGTGAGACAATTGTATATTACCTATATTGTATCATTATTATATATTATTACACCATTATAGATACAGTGTCTAATGTTTTGTCAGGTAATAGTAGTTAACTACGGTACCCTTCAGTATAATATTAAGTTTCTGTCACTCGTATGAAGACATTTAGGACGGGTTCAAGTATCGTTGACAGTTTTGCGATAAATGAGGAAATAAATTCTTAAATTTTCACGTTAATTCCAAATAATTTATTACTCTTGACATAAGGGGTAACTATTGCGGTTTGGTCTACACATCACGATAAGATGCCGATAGGATGTGTAGCTCATCCTACATGTTCAGGTTCATATTTTAAATTTATTTGCTTTTATTACCAGGGCCTTAACTTTATAAATATGTTGCAGGATATGCTGATGCAGCTCTTCCAGAAAGGCCCTTTCACTGTTGGGATTTTCCGAAAATCGGCCAACGCTCGCCTGGTGCGAGAGCTGCGAGAGAAGCTGGACTCGGGCTGCCCGTCCGACCTGAGCAGCACCAACATCACCGCCGTCGCCGCGATACTCAAAGAATTCCTGCGATCTCTTCCGGACTCCCTTCTTTGTTCCCAGTTCTATGATGAATGGCTGGAAATTCCTTCGCTATCTTCTGTTCGCGACCAAATAAGCCATACTCTTTTGCTGTGCAGCCGCCTGCCACGTGCCAATCTATTACTTCTGCAGCATTTCCTGTGCATTTTACACCACATCGCCCGCCGTTCGTCGCAAAACATGATGCCGCCGTCGAATTTAGCGGTCTGTGTTGGGCCGTCTCTTTTATGGCCATCTTCTCCTATCGTCGCATTTAATCCTGAAACCTCAAAGCAAGCGCCTTCAGTTATAGAGTTCCTCATCGAGCGTTTCGGAGAAGTTTTCGGTGAAGCCATGCTCAGAATTATGGGCGATCCTCCAGAACAAGACTCGGCCAGGCAAGATAGCGGAGCAGAGGAGTCGGATAGCCTGCATAGTGGCCATAGCTTGCACAGTTGCAATGGTAGAAGGGATGACAGCAGCATCGACTCACTCGAGAGGGACTTGGAAGGTGAATTATCGCCTCTGCCGCGCAAGGATAAAATGTCTTTGACGAATCTAAGCCGAGACTCCGGGTTGACCATGAGTGACACTCAGCTCTACACTCCTGATGAAGAAGAGAGCGAGAGCACAAGCTCCGGACATTCGAGTGGTGATAAGAACGCGCCTTATCCTGACCACAGAAATGTTGAACGCGTCCAGCATTATCCGGCACCCAACAACCCAAATGCCATCTACACAGCTGTGTGTAGAAGGTCCGATAAAAGTAATGGGTACGACGAGCACGAAAATTATTACGCAACTCCGTCCCGTGAGCACACGCGTGTGCACATAACGTACTCAACTCCCAATTATGCCGTCGGGAATAAAGACTACTCGTTGCAAACGTACTCTCCTGAACGTCTTAGCGATAACTCAAGGATGACTTACGAAAACGACTCAATATACAGCGTGCCATCAACCGATCCCAGCCACAAGCAGGTTCTGGAAATTGAAAACGTAAATTCAAATTTCCAACGGGACGACCCAATGAGAAGAAAATCTAATTTACGAAAGGCTTACAAGACCAACAATGTCGAACACGGTCTCATCCGGACCACTTCAGAAGAGAGTTTATTAAGCAAATACAACAACCATGAATACGGTATGTCACTGGGAGCTAGTGGAACAACTAATTTACGTTCTCCATCGGCAGAGAGAACTCGGTCGCCGGCGACAATCGAATACGATGACAGCGCAAATTTCATCACCAGGGACTCGCCGCTTCGTCGCTCCAGATCTGCTCATTATCTTGCGGAAGTCCGAAAAGAAAAACTCAAAGATAACTCTGAAAATCTCATGTCCATTTCGCGCTCGGCTTCGCAAGATACAGTTTCATGGCTAAGATCGAGGTCCACGTCCAACATACAAGATGAAGTTGATCGTTCGTACGACTCTTCGACATTAAGCGACGATGACTCCACACCTCACGTTTCGCGCTCTAACTCTAGAGGTAAAGAGTGTGGCAGCGGAAGCAACGGTCACTGGGATCCGCAGACTCCATCTGACTCTGGCAACTCCCGTAATTCTTCGTTCAAAAGCGAAAGGACCGGCAGTGTCTGCACAGTCATATCGGCAGGCAGTTGCTCCACACTTTCGTCAAACCCTCCATCTTATGAAGAAGCCTTGAACAGACGTTCTATTATGTTGCAGCATCAGCAGCAACAGAACTCAGGATCTCCTTCTCAATTTAATGACCATTCCATTCGGGAAGAAAAGGTTAAATCTGCTCGAGCCAAGAAGCTGTATGCAGATTCTTTGCGCTTGTACCAAGAAGAAAAGGTCTTTGGAGACATCGTTCGCGCGTCACCGGCTCACACTCTCGACGTGGATGAAGTTGACTGTCCTCCACCTCTGCCTCCTAAGGGTGACCCGCCTCCTCTTCCTCCTAAGCAACGATCCAGCCGACGTATGAGCAGTGAAAATTCCAATAAATTGAAACATCTTCCACCCGTCCACGTAGAAACTACGAGTAGAAAGAAGCAAAGCAGTCTTTCTTTAAATTCTTCCGTTGGTCCCACTATGCACAAAACTATAATCTATACCGATGTTGGCCCTCCTAATCTGCCTCCTAAAGAACGCACTGTTATAGAGGTCGTGGAGAGCACCAATGATCGCGACAGGACAGTTCGCACCGTCGCCCAGCCTGTCGTCGAGAAGAAGAGCATTGAGACTCAAACAGACGACTGCGACTTGGACGACGACGATGACATAAGAGATGACGACAGCCCAACTTCGGACGCTTGGATGTCAGACCACGTAACATCAGTTCAAGTTCCTGATAGCACCTACAATAACTACAACATTAACTCCGTCTCGGCTTCGTCTAACGGAAACTCCAAGAGCAGCACCAAGAGGAGCCGAGGTCGCCCTCGAAGAAGAGATTCCTCAGCTTCTCAGCGAAGCCGCAGCGTTCCCAGTCGAGATTCAGCCATACATCCTTCCTCCTCGGACAGTGAGGACGATGAATGGGAGTTCCCCCACGAATATCCTGGAGCAGTCAACTACGGTCTGAGAGATTTCGCTAATTATGAGCCCGAACTGAGGCAGGAAATAAGTTGGTCCGTATCACAACTGCGAGCGATATTTGGCGAAAGCCTAAAGGGCGCTAAAGTCCATCCGCCCCCATACCGACCTCCGCCGATCGCGGGCCGCGCCCCTATAACGTCTTACCATCTCGGAGCCAAGGACAACTTCTGTAGAAAATCATCGCGACCGCAGTCTTCTTATGGAGAGGAATCTTACGTCTGAGACCAATGATTGACACTTGTGCGCGCCAGTCTTGTGTTTCAGAGCTTGTTTATAATGTATACGTAATTGTTACATATTTTTATCACACGAAGAACCAATCAAAATGAATGTTGTGATGGTGAGTTAGCGTTAGTTGGTTGTACGTAACTGTTCTTTGATCCTTACGCAACACTCATCATTAGATAGGAACAATTCGTTAAGTGCCTTAATATTTTTATCGTTGTTACTTTAGGAAATTTAAACGCGACGTGGAGCTAGTGAAGAGACAAGCTCACTGTTCTGAGAACGTTACTCGATCATTAACCCGATTTTCTAAGATAGTGAAGTTTTTGGCCAAACTTGTGTTTGAATGTCCCTGACCTCAGTTATATTTATTCTATTAACTACCGCATTCCAAAATGATTTTTTGGTTGTTTAAGATAAATCGAGGTTATTAAGGAAACTCCGCGTGTAATTTCGCTTCGCTTTGCTTTGAAACTAAGACTTAATCTGTCCCCACCGTTGCTGTTTTTTTACCATAAGCAGTTCTCTTTTATACATTAATGTTACGTTGCAAGTATGATCCGGCGCGATGTTGCTCACTGTACCTTCATGAGAACGCGTTAACTAGCGTCTTCATGTCATCGATCTTCTGTCTCAAAGTTTATGTAAATATTTGCTAGGCCAAATGTGATTACTGGAGACATTTCTCACTCTCAATGATTCTCTCCATATGTTACGAAACGTTCTCCTAACAAGTTTCGATGAGACTGTTGATATTCAAACGATCTTATCATGTCGATGAGAATTGTTGCGTTGATTTAAACTTGCACTTATGCTGAGAAATATTCCTTTTGAATGAGAATTTTCACTCCATGAAAAAAATTTTCACTTCCTATGAGAATTTGTTTCCAATGAGAAGTTTCATTACAATTTCATAGAATTTGTAATCCAATTGCGACTGTTGAAATAGTTTGTTACTTTTTAGAGTGCGTGAATGATTAACTTATTAATATTCAGACGAAAGTACGTTGTTATGATGCAGTGTATGAACTTGGCTGCAAGTACGCTAGGTGTTGGCTCGTCGCGGTGATTTTGTACAGGTTTATCGTCTAAGTCATAAAGTGTAAGACGAATTGGAGTCTCAATGATCGAAGTAGGTGAATTAAAATGATTATCATTAAGAATTTCAAAGCTCTATTGAGCTCTCAATGATGACCAAGAGCTTGAATAAAATGATGTACAGGATAACTCCTTCTCTATGCTCATGTTCAAATTCTTTTGTGAAAATATTTTTTTGGGCAAAGGTCGGAATTTTTCTCGGGATTCATGTTGATATTAAAGCCAACGTGCTTAACAGTAAGGCAAGTTATGAAATATTGTACGACACTCCCTTAATGATGTTCGGAATACTTCTTCGAGAAGTATAAGAAATTTCAAAAATTTCCATAGATTTAGTTCAATATTGTATGAATCAAAATTCATGCTATAAAAGTTTGAATTATTGGGATTCAATTACAAAGTTGTTCGTTAACGCTACTACATTAGTTTGACACTAATGACATTTCGTACATGTCCCTGCAAATTAAAAAAAAACATGGTAATGTTTTCAATTTCATGCACAGAGAAAATTTTCATGTCGCTCTTCAGGAGCCGGAATTTTCAGGAGATCACTAAAAAATTTATGCATCCCATGTAGATTCAAAATTTTAGCTGTAAATTTTCAGCGACTTGTGAACATAATTTTACGTCGCGCCCACCGAGTTAAGCTCGGCCATTCATACATGCCTGGCTGCTCAATTAATGGTCACAAAGTGTGAAGTTATTAATTATTAATCAGTATTGAACATAGAGTGCGAGTAAGGAGTAAATTAAGTTTGTACATATTAAGGCTTCCGTTTTTATAATTTGTTATAACATAAACTATATACAGTCAAACATACCTTGCCTTTTACATTACCCTGATGACCGATAAGAAATTGCACGTTCTCGAAAACGCGACGGACATTCATAACTATCGGAACTACAATGCGTGATTTTAGGCAATAAATTGGCTATTTAAGTATTAATTTGATTGACTGAAAAAATTACCAACAGAATGGCTGTGAGGAAGTGATTTTTTAATTAGCAAGAAAAGGTTAAGCTTTACTCACAACGAAAGCTCAGTTCGCAGATAGGCTACAAAGGCTGAAAATGTAGGTTCGTTAAAGGTCACTCAATTTTTACAGTACGTTTTTTCAGCAAATTAACAGTAAAAATTACCATACATATGCTATAACATTTACAAAATCCTGAAAAATTTCTTGAAATTGTAGCAAGGCTTTCTGAAAGTAATGTTCAGCCGAAATGAACTTCTCCCTGACAAATACTACACAAAATTTAAATAAGGGAAATTTATAGAGAGCAAAATTTGATTAAAATCATTCTAAAATTACGGACCTAGCAAATTACGGACCTCGGGTTCCAAAGGCCGGATCCCTTGTGAATCAAGTCACGAAAAATTCAAGAATCGGCAACAGGCCATGGGCTGGTGGGCGAATTTGTCGCCACAAGTCTTAACCCCAACTATAAAAAAAACAGGCCATGGGCCTATTTATTCAGTGCCGACACTTCTATTCTATTCTAAATTGCTGCTGGTCAGCCTACTGGAGAGCCTGGAGGTGCTGGTGCCCAACGGGCGTGACATCGTTGCAAGATTTGAGGGTTTCATGAGTGGTCTCTGTGGGTGAGCTCCGAGGGGGGCTAAGTGGGTGAGCTTTATGAGTGGAGGCAAAATGGGTGAACTTCGTGAGTGGGCCAAGTGGGTGAAGAGTGAAAGCTAATAATATTAAAAAAATTTAACTCGGTACTCACTGCAGTGAGTGACAGAGAGAGCATTTTCTCGTCGACGAAAACGTGAAGTCACGGACAGACGGACGGACGGACAGACAGACGGGCATGACGAGCACAATAGCGCCTTTTTTCCATAAATGAGAAAATGCGCTAAAAATTGTATTCATTAAACCTATTGACATAGATTATTTCATTTCTTACCTTTATGAAGTTCTCCCGTTGAAGTATATAATACCAGATGCTTATCATAACTCTTCTTTGACCTTTGGATTTTGAATTATAATGATCGTTTTCATTTTATAGATTGTCGAACTGACGATGGAGCTGGACTCAGAAATGTTTTCAACATCGATATGATGAATTTACTAGGCGTTCTCTTTGTTTTTAAATTCCTTTTCTTCTTTGAACATTTCAACGCTTCTAGTTGAACACGAATGGCGCTCGCTCATCTACGGAAGTCTGTGGCAATACGAAAACAAACTGTCCCGTATCAACATCTAGAAGCACGATGCTGTCGGTGATGCTGGCGGCTGGGACCTCATCTAAACTATTAAGCACGAGAACGTTGTTTCCTTTGGCTTATCTGAGCTTATACAATATCATATCATATTGATGTCGGCGCTGAAGAATGGGCCTGATGTGGCCTGTCGCCGATTCTTTTCCTTTTAGTGCCTTGTTCACAGAAGATCTAAAATCGCGTCATTTTTATCTAAATCGTGTCATAATATCTAATCTAATATCTGATCTAAAATCGATATGGTGCTAGGCATTTCAAGTTTTAACATATATTTTTCCATAGGTTTATCTAGTCTGTTCTTGAAGTTATTTGATACTCGGAGCACCAACGATGTCATCGGGGAGGCTGTTCCACATGTCGGTGACTCGAAAGCGAGAAGAAATGTTGTCGCGTGGAGAAGTTGCAGCGCAGTTTTTTTAGTATATAGCCGTGGCCCCTGGTGTTGGTTCTTGTTTCAAATTCTAGTAATCCTTTTGGGGCCTTGTATAAGCCATGAGTATACTTGTATACTTCAATAAGTCAGACGTCGATAACAGAGGCTTGGAAGCTTCATAATCTTTAATCTTTCTTTGTAAGACTTGCCCTTCAAGCCTGGAATTATCCTTTTAGCATGTCTTTGAACACTATACTAAATTTTTGTCCGTTTCAAGTTTCGGTGACCACACAGCGTTTCAAACTCTAGGTTCGGGCGCACGACAGCAACAAACAACAGCTTCGTTGCTTCTGAACTCTTAAGAGCGTCTGATCAGTGTAAGAAGTTTATTGGATTTATTAGCTTGCGTTCATCTTTCATTCCTAATATTCGAAATGAATGTTTCACTTAACGATTTTACATGCTATTTCACGAAAAAAATCCTCAAATTAATGAAATCGTCTAGCACAACAAGTCCGGCGATTAAATGATATACACCAATTTCATCTGAATATGTACAACGGATAAAAATTTTCTCTGACAAGTCTAATACCTCAAATCGTCGATTTAGAAATAAACTTTCACCACTTGACAAGTTTGGATTTTTTTGATTTCAAGAAAAAATATTGATTGAACGAAACTACACGAGACGGTAAACGACAATAAGCACTATATACGCTAATAATCTTGTAGAGTTTAGCTTTTCATTGAAAAGATCGCTGCTATAAGCAATGAGTCGACATGAGCTGATGCGTCATGACGGAAGGTACCAGAGATATTACTTTTATTATTACATTCAGATATTACTTGAATATTATTCCACAAAGACATTACTTGGATATTGTTTGAATATTGTTCCAAATATATAGTACTAGAAGATTTTCCACAAAGACATTACTAGAAAATTATTCCACAGAGATATTACTTGAATATTATTCAACAAAGATATTGCTTGAATATTATTCCACAGAGATATTACTTGAATATTATTCCACAGAGATATTACTTGAATATTATTCTACAAAGATATTACTTGAATATTATTCTACAAAGATATTACTTGAATATTATTCTACAAAGATATTACTTGAATATTATTCCACAAAGATATTACTAGAAAATTATTCCACAGAGATATAACTTGAAGATTATTCCAAAGATATTACTTGAAGATTGCACAAATATTTTACTTGTACGAGACTCACCACCGCGTCGAAAAGTTGAGCATAACACTTCTTCCACGTAAATGAACAAAAATATAATCTATTTTAAGGAAAAACAAAAGTCAAGTTTGATCGTAGCGAGCCACGTTTAATTTGGTACTAAAGCAGTGTAGATGTAGAATCCAACAACAAAGTTAATAAAATTTTATGCAATCAATCGTACTTTGGCTAAAACCATAATTAGAATAACAGAATCTATCAAATCTGCTAGTTTAGTAATAGAACTTAAAAAAGATTGTTAGAAAGTTAAGAACTATAACCGCCTTGTTAGGCGGATCAACATTGTCTCTGTATAATGAGAATAAACTAGAAAAGAAGTTAAACTCAAAGTGAATTTTCATCAATCTCGAACAGAAATTTTTATTAATTTTTAGAAGGAAATCATATCTTTTGAATCAGAGAAAAATGGAATGAGGTTTGCGTTACACTTCAGACATTCATGGGAGACCAAACCTACAGTCGCCGAAAAAACACCGAAAGCTTTTAACGAGAAACTAATCAAGTATCGAAATGTCTGTAAACTTCCTCGCATTGAATATCTCAAATGCTGACTTTGTTCATGAGAATAAAGGTTAGTGATTAGGAACAAAAATAAACATTAATACGTAAAGAATGAATGTTACCAAGTAACAATAATATTTCATATTTACCAACAAATAAATCCCAGAGCTTGCGCTTCAGGCCAAGCTACATTCACATCCCAGTACAACACGCCGCAATACCGCTTCATTATTTCAATAATTAATAGATAAAGACAATTCAATAGCACGAATAAGAACATTAATTTGATTGACAACTGAATGAAAATAAGACATGCGGGAAGTGAACCAGTAGAAGTGTATATTAAATAATGAACAGTAAATAATTCAGATATTAGAGTTAACACGTAATACATTGACATTATGGAAGTGGCACTAAAGAACAACCTGCACTGTTAGAAAAATTACCGTTAACTGTATTACCGGCGTTTCAGTGGCCGGTCGGCACGTGAAAAGAAACACCGTGTCGCCGTTTTGATTCAAATTTTACACTAGAAATCCGTAAAACATCTGATAAAAACGGCGAAACAGTTTATTTTCATGGGACGACATAGAACTAGAACGCCAGTGGGACCGTTTTTTCACCGTTTTTTTCTAACAGTGTGCTTAAAAAAAGTATAATAAGTTTCATCCAGATCCCGAGCTCGTGAAGCGAACAAATAACTTTGATGAACAACATCCACAGCCCGGCATGGTCACACGTCGTAATTGTTACGTACAATAGCACTTATGCAATGTACTCTGAAAAAGACAGTTCGTCTAATTTACCCACTCCTTAGTAAAACCGAATTAGATTTAAAGAGTTATTATTTACGAGGTTGCTTAATTTACTGCATCATTATTACAACAATAGGATCGAATAAATTTCTCTCATGATCAACGAGTTACGATTAAAAGCTCACGCTGAATACCAAGTGAACAGATCTCATTAAGTTCTCATTAAGATCTTAATGAGATAATCGCATTAAGTCTCAACAGATCTCATTAAGAACCATTAAGTAAGGTGAAGTTCAGTAAGTCTACATAGAACAATATAAGCGCATGCCATCGCGTTCACAGCCAACATGTTTCTCAGTTCTCACCTTAAAGTTATAACCCAAACATTGCATCCAATGTTCCCAACACTGCGTTCATCTCACCCGTACAGGTCCCATACTTTCAAAAAAAAGTTAAAAGATCGTAAGTTCATCAGCCAATCATTGACGGCATTTCAAGCAAAATCCACCAATCATAGACAAGAAAATAGAGCGCAAGTACTTACGTTCACTTAGCGAGATTTGAAAGTATGGCCCCAGGTCCCAATCACGTAAATAACTCTTAAGATTGTATAATAAATTTTCAAAAAATCTCGTAAGTGCATAAGTTAATTTCAATTATAACTAACAAGTGTAAGCTATTAGCAGTCAATCTTACAAAATTAATGCATATTAAATTTAGAAAAACATGAAAATGAGTCCGTAGGATTGACGTTAAAGATGAGGAAGCTGAAGGCAAAAATCGCGTTTGCAAACTGCAGGCCATTTATGAAACTTTCAATAAATTTCTTCGAGTAAAAATTAATCAGAATTAAATTATCGTTAGAATTCCAACAACGACGACAATTTCATTTAATTACATTAAAATATATAAGATTTAAAGGACTCTATGTTGGAATTATTAATTGATGGGGAACAATAATCGAAATGGGAACTTTAACTTTAAACCTGCCACACTCTCAGCAATGCCATTGAAGTTATTACTTGGTGTAAGCACCTACACATCGCAGTTATTTATCAGCTATCAAGTGCATAGCATTTTCACTCCGCAGAACATTTATTAAGAAAAACACTTCCCAGTTGCTTTTCATTATAGAATCTGTGCATTGAACGTTTCTCGCGCTAACTGGCGCATGCGAATATACACGTAAATTAGACTGAATTTCTATGAATAACATCACACATCTCATGGCATATCATTATTTTCAATCTTACTAACCTTACCACTCTAAAGTATTAAAGCCATCTGCTTATCACCAGGTAGTTCTGCGTGTCATACGTTAACCTTTATTCTGTACGTGTTACACCTAATTTAAACTGTGGCCCCAGCCTTAACTTTTTAATACTTAACTAAATCCGATTGAAGTCGCACTAACTTGTAATAGTTCGGAAACTTCAAATCATCCCATACACAAACACAGCAATTATTTCACATGAATGTTTACCAGAGAAACCTTAATATCTACTAAAGTTTTTAGTTGAAATACAATCAAAGAATTGAAAATATTACCAAAGAAGTACATTCAATTAAAGATAATTGCCCAAACAATAATAATTAACAGTTTGCCGGAATAAAAATCATCATTCAAAGCAAGAAACCACCAAAATCGTTTCATCATCTCAACCTCAATAGAGATCCTAACCACTGAAGGAAAATTTCATGTAATTAATAAATCAAAGAGAAACCATTCATGGTGCTGAAAATAAAATCGCGTTAGCGCTTTTCAAGCTAAACATATGATGAATTTAAAATGGAAGAACGTATATTATAATGTAAGTATGAAAAAAAATTCCACTAGTGCACAAACTACAGTAATGTACGAGTGGTTTGTTCAAACTATGTATCTGAAAATGATACGCAATGAGAACTACGGTACACTAGCGTACCTCGAATGATGTTCAGCCTACACGACATTACTAGTTAGCTTACTTGTGACCGAAACCCGCGTGTACAAATAGCAACAGAACTTTCATACAAGCACATATAGAGACACCACAATTATAAAACATCGCAAACATTAAAGCTACAGAATTCTCAAAGAACACATGAGATAAACTGAACGAAATTGGGTGAATGCGAAGTCTCTATTAGAAGGCCTTTATAAAAAAATACTCCGGATTAAAAATATAAGCTGTTTTTAATTAAGACCACAAGATTGGTAGCTACGCGAGTGCAGCGGAGGTATACAGAAAATCCTACATCAGCGATCCCCAAACTTCAGCACATGCAACCTAATTTAGAAACAATGATCGTGCTCTCCTGCCACGAATACTTTAAACAGCTATACATGTATAGAACTTTATTGAAACCGAAAATATTTTGAGTGTTCTTGGAAATATGTAAGGTTAAAATTACCCCCAAACAACTGATAAAAATTACCCGAGTTTGGGAACCGCTGTTCTACGTTTCAAACACGTCCGGAACCGGAAGAAGAGCTGCGCTTCTTACATCTCTACTTTGGCTTGCAATTTACTAATACTTACTTAAGTGTAAATTCAGTGCAAGAACGCTTCTTGCGCTGAAAAAAATAGTTAGCAAAAAGTAACAATAATGATATAGAATAATTTTATAATAATATGAATAAAACTAAGGCAAATTAAAGCTGACGCCGAGTTAGTTAGGACGCCTGTTAGTACCAGTAGTGTCCAGTATCCAACATACGTTAGTATAACAACAAATAAAGGAACATAAAACAACCACTATGAGAACAATATAAAACTAAAACAATAGCAAGACATCGTGCCCATACAATGAACTTGCGCGCCACAACAACAGCAGGGGAAGAAACACTACACATCAACGCTATTATTTGGGAGTGACTAGGAACCTGTGGAGAGAAATCATAAACATGGTAGAGGTGCGCGTGTAGCAGTCGTATCTCAACGCCACCTCTTATACATCTTTATAATAACAATAATGTAGTTATTGTTATACATTATTGTAGTTACACCCGTATTTGCTCGGTATTTTTGAAAGTACGAGACACAAATAACGGAGGAATTTGGTATCAAGAAGGCAGAGCAAGAGACGACCACTGCACGCTACTCTACTGCTAAGCAAGCCTGTATAACACATATTAATAGCCAAGCCAGCCTAGAGTATCCTAAACCACTATAATGCTTCGGTATCTTTGGCAGAAGTGCTTATTGTAAGGGCGTTTTTACAGGAGATTCTAATTTCGAAGCCCCAAAGTTTAGGTTTAAACAGAAGGCGGTAAAGTAGGTGAGTGAAAGCGGTCAGCATAAGGTATCGGGGCGAGCTAAACAAGTTAGTTCGTTATAAAACACTGACACAATTAACAATAAGGGTTAACCTTAGAACTACACAATACCCCTGACACCGATGTTTTCGGCTAACTATCAGGTCTAAATATATTTAAAACTTTAAAATTTACGCCAAACTCAAATAAGACAATTATAGTTCTAGTTCGCGAGAAATATGTCATAATTCAAGTTGATCAGTTCACACTTTTACTGGATAGTAAAATAAACATCATTTACCAGGAGACGGTGATTAAAAGTTTCTAGCACCAAGAAAGTTGGGCAAATTTCTATTTAAACCAGGCTTTGGTATGAGTCATTGGTAATGCGAGAACCACTTCCATCCGAAACAATTGATTATCTTTTAAACATTGCACAAAATATGCGTAGCTCCATCACCGTCTTGAAACACACTTGTGAGTGCCAGACCTTCAGCAATTGTATATCCACAGCCTGTAGCTTATTTTTAGACAAAGTCGAATGAATGTTTCATACATATAAATTTATCGAAACCCTCAAAAAGATCTTAGATCAATTCTCAGTACACAGAAGACTACTGAAAAATCAGTGCTACTCGGATAACGCCACAGGCAGTTGATGCAGCCTCTATGCAAACAAAAATGTACAACACAATAACATATAATAACACTGACAACACGTTGATAGTATAACAAGCATGAATTCATATAGGTACGTTTCTTCACGTTAATTTTTTCACTTCAAAACTTGAAGATGCGGAAGAATGAATTAAAAGTGATTGTAACCATTACAAGGATGATCACTTTTATAAATATCATCCTTATAGGACGAGTAAACGGTAAACAAAATTACCCTTGGAAAAAGAAGCAGAAAACATTAAGCAACGCATCAGTGAGATATTTGCGAATTTTGATTAAAATCGCTAAGGGAAATTTTAAAATAAAGTGCACTCGTCGGTGTAATTATATACACTTTGACGATTCGATAGGTTTGTAAGAAACTACCAAACGCTCATCGGTTGACTTGGCAAAATTTTCTAACAAGAGTGAGTCGCGAGCGTAGCAAATGGTTGGCAATGCACGAAAGCAAGGCCACTACAAATACCGGCATCAGAAGACTAGCAAGCAAAATAACCTTTAACTGCCCGATTATTTTCCAATGCATTTTTTTAAGACCACAGGTCTTAAAAATGAGGAAAAAAGCAGCATCACAAATGCCAGGCAGTCAAGGTATGGTTAGGCAGCTCTAGTGACTTGAGTCAGGAGGTAGACGATTCTCTAACGTTGCAAAAACAATTGCCAAAACAAATTTTAGAGACTTCTTAAAAGATGTTAAGAACAACTTTCAAGGAAATTATATCAGAAGGCAATTTTATGGAGACAAATTATCTCCATTGCCGAAACATTCCGGATTATAGTCAGCGTGATTCCGCAAATTAGATTAATATGTCTTTGAAATTTTCTCGTGCTACATGTCTTATGATTTGGTTTAGTGCATTGTAACATTTTTTATACGAGTAAACTTCGTTGATAAAACCTAAGGTATAACAGGAACAGGTCAGAAAAAATAGATAAACGCAAACGAGAAGCTGCCATTCGTGGTTTAGCTGAAAATTATCCTTTGGACGTGACGGAACTCTGACAGCAATTTGAATTTAATACCTGGAACTAATTTGTCTCATAGGTTTCAGTGTCCCAGATTTTTTCTCTAAAAATGCACCACCGGAACAACGAGACGAGCCGTGTCCCGGAAAAATAAAGGGACGAGGACAAATTGGATTTGATCCCGGACTGAGTTCGGAAATAAAAAAAATACCGCAATGTAAAATTGGTTGCGGAATTTGAAAATTACATCCTTTACATTATGAAAGCTACTAAACAGATACAATACGAGAGTTAACATAATGATACCAGACATTTTATAGCGTTTACGAGACCATGATATTACATTACATTACGATACGATACAAAACGAAATAATTATGAACGCACGGATTACGGATTAACAACATAATTTGTTCATTATTAACGAGCAGTTGAGCAATTTGGCTGGCAAAATGAGATTGTGGTTGAGGTTTTCTCTGATAACTTAACGGTTTTGGTCCCCCGCAAATAATCAAGTCTAAAGAAGGCCTAACGATTCAATGCGCTCCAAATATCAAGTGCTGACACAAGCGCTTGTCAGCGACGCAGTGTCTGGCAGTGACACTATAAATTATTCATTAGTTTCTGATGTCATTATCGATATAATTTTACATAGCAAAATATTAGTTACATTAATAACTGACAAAATGTTTTTGGAGAAATGGTAAAAAATTCAATATTTAAATTTGATTACAAGTAGTAACAGGAAGGTATCGTTTCGTACCCTTAATTATGTCCGTTTACAACACACGAATTCCCGGGAATTTCAGAGCCCTTATTTCGTTCGGGACGTCTCGTCTCGTTTCGGTATCGTTAATGATTAATGATTTCCACTGACAAAATGATAAAACACCGATGACCGACATGAATAATTAAATAAAACGCATTATAAGAGAGAAGTTAACAGTATAAAACCCGTAAAACAGTGAATTGAATAAAACTCTTTAAAAACCGCTACATTCCTGTGGCATTCACTTGACTGTTAAGACCTTTAAACTGAGACGACACACACGGTGACGAAAATTATGAATTGTCAAAAAATGAGCGAAAATTTAAAGCATCATACATAAAAACAAATGCGTACATAAGATGCAGGTTTTCAAAGATTACTCTGAAAGCAATCAAATGAAAATTAATACAGTCTGACCACGAATCCATGAACTTCGGTTATTTGAAGTAGATTTGTTCAGACAGGCAAAGTTGAAATACGTACGTAGAGTTTTACAGATCACGAAACAAGTGGTTGATATAAATATTCTAAAGCTCGAAAGAGAAAGAATTAGATAATAGAAAGAAGAAGTCGGAGAAGTAAGTTCAGACAAGCCAAATAAAACTTGGTTGTCAACTGTTGTATGCGTTCAACTGGTCACAGTGGCAATCGTGTCCTCCTGGGATTATACTTTCAGAAAAAGTTAAGAGATCGCAAGTTCATCAGCCAATCATTGACGGCTTTTCAAGCAAAATCCACCAATCATAGACAAGAAAATAGAGCGTAACCATTTACGTTCACTTAGCGAGTTTTGAAAGTATGACCCCTGGCAGTAAGGTTAACTTATAGATGCGAATCATGCTACTCAGAATCTATTGTTCACGCAGCTCTAAAAATTAATCCAGGTAGACTGGTAGACAAATGCGAGGATAAGTTTAAAGAATTATTAAGTCATTGCTCTACGTACGCGGGTCATTTATACATACGGCGCGAGAAAAGTGTTCCGCTATAAACGTTAGTAAACTATTTACTGGGACTATACCAAGCTCCTGTAAAAGGGAGCTTACGCATCAACCCGTACCATAAATTCTAGCAATTATCTTCAATTATTGAGAAGTGGCTGTGGTACACCATGCAAATCCAGTCCTGCGGACCTACACAAATTTACGTTACCGAAACCCACCACAACACCAACATCACCGCAACACTACAACACCAAAACACCAACATCACCGAAACACCACATCACCAACGTCATCGAAATCACCACATGTCGACGCCTACGCAGCCATCGCAAATAGTGGTGACAACGTCAGTACCATCAACTACACTTAGGAACCCTGCGCAAAATACTCTAAAGTATCAAAAATATAAAGAGCTCTGCATAACCAACAGCACACTTCAGTACATCACAGTCGAAAGGGGCACAGCCTTCGCGAATAGGGGAAAGCTGAAGCTCCCAATCAGTTCGCTGGTTGGGGAGGAATCTTCTAAACTTTGGGAGGGGTTTTTAAGTTCGGCAACAAATATCCTGGGCTTGGGGAAGAAAGTCCTTGGGTTCGAGGACCTAATCTTCAATTGTTTGGAAGAGACATTTGGGTTATAAGACCGAATCTTCAATTGTTTGGAAGAGACATTTGGGTTATATGACCTAATATTCAATTATTTGGAAGGGAGCCCTTAGGTTCGGTAGTCAGTTTCAACTGTAATGAAAGTATAGGCTTGCTCTCTGTTTAAGGGGGAAGTTGTTCTTAAGGAAGAGACACTAACCTATTTTAGGAGCGAGAGGAACAATGAGTAACAGCTTTATTGTGTGGCAGATGACCGAGAGTCCAATCTGTTATTTACTCGAGTGCCTAAACTTCCCAAGGCGATTCCCGGTAGCAGGGCGATGAAGATTTCGAAGCTTCCAACGTCATTATTAACAATACGATTCACTTGACGTTATTTTTCGACTGAAATCTCAAAAGAAACCAAATGAGTAGAATGCCAAGATGATTATTTTTACCAAGATGATTAACGGTGTTGCTCATATCAGATCAAATTGCTCAAGCGATTTCGATTATTCTACGGAGAGCTAACCTTATATTTAGTGATTTCAATTGGAGTATCCCGAAATTCACGCTTTGAAGTAAAGTAGACGTTCCCCGAAAACTGTTTTGCAAAATTCTTTTAAAAATTAATTTTTTTTTACCTGTGCTTGCAATGCTTGAGACGGTGGAACACACAAAAAAGCAAAGGTGCTGATTTTTACTTACGCTAATTGGAGAAGAAAATCTCGAACGCCATCGTTTACACTAGCAGCATTCTGAGAAAATATTCTAATCTATTGGACTTGCTCCTTTGACTTACAAATTTAATCACAGGATGGAATATGAGATTATTGGTGAGCGCAAAATTTTATGAGCGTCGGTGGTTGTGGTGGTGCAAAAGAAGTAAATTTCAACGAATTGTTGGTGTAAGTGCAAAACTCGGGTCAGAGGAGTACAACAATCAATATGGATTAAATAGTCCATGAAAAGTGCGGGGCCCATGGTGGAAAATGGCTTGGGTGAATGGAAGTAAACGTGGTAAAGCGGTAATTGACAAACCATTATCGTAGCCAAAAAATCTTGGAAATCAAGCCAATTGTAGACGTGATTAAAGCCGAACATGGGAAAGAGGGCATGATTGTTGCATTAGAAGACGTACACAACGAAGAAGTCCACAAGAGCGGAGTGGACAGTTGCGTTACAGACGGAACACGATCGAGTCGCTGAACATTATTAGTCGAAGAAGGACAAGCTATTTCCTCTAACAAAACAAGCATGCATGGCAACACTGAGATAACAACAACAATGACAGCAATACCAACACCAATCATGCACAAATACTATTGGCGATCGATACACTGCGGATGTCATCTGAAAACATTTCTGGTCTATAGTATTGTTAAAAGCTCGTTCACTCACTCAATAAAAATCGAATTATCACCTTGAGAGTATAGCACGTGAGCTTAGAGCACGTATTTTCCAGCTCTAGCACGTGCTCAGCGTTCTAATTTTATGCAAATGGGCGCGAAATCTTCCAATTGGTGTTGATTTTTTACAAAGATGGAAGTCAACATCACTCTTGGGCGCGAAAGATACACACACACGATCCTAGTAAGTACGTTTTACAAAATATTTTGAAATCGCTGGAGCTCATTTGGTGTTCTATTATTCGATTATGAATACTCTGAATGCAAAGGATTATCTTCCTTGGCTGTTGGAGAACAAAGCCATGATGAATCTTAAACCAAAAATCGGGAAGTCAGTCAGTGGGTTCAGTGTTACCGAAGTCGTTTTGGTGTGTCATGTCATAGGTGCAGTTTTTGCAGGTATCAAACGAAGAATAGACCTAACAAATTCTTCGTTGAGGATGGTCTGAAATGTTTCTGCGAGTTTACTTGCGCCCGAAGGCAAGAAAAACGGAAATGTAAACGCATCTTTAAGTCGAAACAACCGGGAAGTATACCAATTTCGGTGAACGAGCACCAATCCAATCATTTCGCACCAACGAACTTACACTCTATCCTTAGGAGTAATGCATCAATATCACAGCCAATAGTGAAAAATTTTAGTGCTGTCAGCATCCAACACCAATAGGTGAATTTTATAGCTCACGTCCATCAGATGAGGGTGTCGAGAGCTGCAGCACGATTGGAATGAACAGAGCTTCTTGATCACAACTGCCAACATGATGTGTACCGTCTACCCTCCTTATCTTATCACGACACTAAGTTAAATTAAGCCACCTATCTTTCTGAAATCAAGCTTCCTTTATCCCACATCAAGGTAAAAAGTTGCAGGAAGCGATCTTTTTCTCTGACGTTTTTCGTCCCTGTTTTCCTGATCTCAGTTATGCCTCCCTGCTTCGCTGCGGCGCCAAGTGTTACAAAAGCCCTCCTCGGCAATGAGAAAATAATCACGGCAGGAAAAACCGTGCTTATCTTGCAACTGAAGATTAGCTAAACCAATGACATTAAAGTCAGTGGTATGTAATCCAGTTGTTAAATGCACCTAACTGTCAACATTTCGGCACGGATGTATAAATTTAATTTGAGAGTTATTTTTTGTAAACAATGTGATAATAGGCGAAAATACTAGTGTGCACCATAAAGGAGGCGGGCAGTTTAGTAACTTTGGTGCCGCTGCGTTGGGAACGCATAACATTCTATCACACGTTATATCCTATCAAATTAGTTGTGCTTTCAATAAAACTACGTTAATAGACCGTAATATATCCTCATGTTATCACAATATATGGACTCTTATACCTTTAAATAAATGTATTAATGGAATCATCTAACCTAGAAGTAGTAGTAGTAGTAATGTATTAGTACCTAAAAATATCTAGTGCCCCGTTTACCTCAGACGACTACGTAAGTAATGAGCGAATAAATATGAATAAAAGTGTCATAGCCATAAGCTTGCCATGGGCTCGACGTGGTCGTTGTGACAGATTGAAGGCATGCGCGATGTCCTCGACCCCCTAACTTCTATGCGCGCCATTAAGAAGGCCGTAGCATGGATGAGCTACCGTGCATGTCGCTACCTCGTCTTGACGACATGGACGATGTGCTGCTCATGTGCATGGACGTTGCAGGAGTAGGAGGTTGCAGAGCAGGAGGCGGAGGTAGACGAGAAGACTCCAAGTTTCCGTACATTGCTCCCTGGTCGTCATCCTCGAGCAGGCGTCTGTGGTAGGGCGGTAAGCCCTCCATGGGCGAGTGTGGCACGGGCGCCAGTTCTCTTGGTGGTCGCCCATCAACGGAACCGGAGGGACTAACTGATACTACGGAACAGCTTGGCCGAGACAGAGATCCAGCCACGGAAGGAGGGCAGGAAGGACGGGTGTCCCGGAGAATGCGAGACAGAAGGTTAGCTGGGGACTGATGGTGGGGATGGGGAAGGGGGCTTGATGGTAAAGGTTCACTGAGTCCTCCATGATAGATTCTCTGATGGTCCTTGAGGGCGTACTTATTTTTGAAAAGTTTCGCACATATGGAGCATCTAACAGCAGGGTTCGTGAGGTGTACTCGTTCCATATGCTTCCATAGATTCCTTCTACAAGATATTAGCTTACCACAGACCTGGCACTCGTGGGGGAGGGAGCTCGGGGGCAGAGGAGGAGAGCCAGACCGAATGTCCCCCACACATCTGCCCGAGTCCATGTGGTCTATGAGGCTGCTAGACGCCGTCATGTTGCCACCGCGAAACTCCTCCATGTTGTAGCCTCCTCGCTCGCTGCCTTCACAACCCAGACCTGCAACATGGTTAGTTAATGAGCACGGGAATACAAAGTGAGCACTGATCGCAAATCAAGTTTATACCTCAACTGGAAAAATTATAGATTACTAGGCCGGCATAGATAAGAATAAGACTAAACTGATCGCAAATCAAGTTCATACCTCAACTGGAAAAATGCTAGATTACTAGGCCGGTAGATAAGAATAAGACTAACGACGGTTTGTGCAACCGAGATAAAAACTGCATTTTGAATAATAATATCTACAATTTACAGGTATTATTAAAAAAATAATAATTTAAATAATAATACAATTCCAACCGCATTATGGCGATACTACTAGATAGCTGTTGTTTTTCATCACACCAACATCACAAACTGAAAAACTAGTCAATATCTTTTAAGGTAATGGCCAAGTGCCTGGAAATTACGGAGAGTTTAACGCAGTACGAGTACCGATCTCAAGTATCGCCTCCAGCGCCGTTGTTGAAAAATGTCTTCTTGAGCCTGAAGAGAATATCCGGGCACTAACAGTTCTCAAGACTAAGATCAGTAAGTGATCGTAACTGTTCATGCAGACAATCGTAGTAGACTTTATAGTAGTTCCTCAAAATTGGCTTCATATTGACTCGTCATTGGGTTCACAATTGCTTGTAATTGGCTCCAAATTGGTTAGTATTAGGTTCCATAATGGCTCGTAATTGGCCCCATAGTGGTTCGTAAATGGCCCCAGTGGCTCGTAATTGGCTCCATAATGGCTCGTAATTGGGTCCATAATGGCTCGTAATTGACCCCATAGTGTCTCGTAATAAACCCCATATAGTGGCTCGTAATTGGCAACATATTAGCTCGTAATCAGCCATCTAGTCGCAAACAATCGATCAGATAGTGGCTTGCAATAGGCCATTTATATAGTGGCTCGTAATCTGACCTCAGATGCTTGTAATAATATAAATCTGTATTCAAATCGGCACCTACCGGAACGTGCCAGGAGTGATGAATATAAAATAAAACAGAAATTTGATTTGATCGAAATAATTCAAGCCGAAGTATAAAGCTTCTGTCGACCTGCAGAGAAGCGATGAGGTCTAAACTACACTACACTAAAAACTTTACTCCTTATTAACATAGTTTACAACATTGAAATAGAATGTGGTGCTTTTCAGCCCAGTCTCCAGTGATGAGAAATTTGTTTTAACAGACATTATTTGGAATGTTTCTATATTAATGTTAGACGATTGACTGAAAGATCATACCATCTCAATGATAGACGACTTCGATAAGACTCGACGAGACAATGACGATGTATAAAGAAACACAAATATAAGAAAGCATGTATTGAGGGAGCAACTGCAAAAGCTGAGACATACTATACCTTAACGCATCCATGAAGACCACGGTTAAAAGACCACCAGGATATCAGGTTGAATTAGCTACCGAAATTAAAAACAAGTCCCAACGAAGAAAGTACTCAAAACTTCCCCTAACGACAGTCAATTTTCCAGATAATTAAACTAAATGTTGGACAGCTTTGCCGCGTGTTTAAAAAGAAACGTTGAAATCCGACCACCAAAGACAATTACTGTATGTTAGAAGAGAATTCTAAAATTGGATATAGGCATATTTTGAAGTCAGATATTTTGCTCAACACAAACATGCATGCAAAAGCTGCAATTTCAAAGCTCGCACTAAAGATATAGAGAAAATTGATATCAGAGCAGCGAATATCAACAAAAATGCCTTATTTCACTCAAAAAATATCATGATGATTTTTAATGTCTGTTGCAGATATCATACGAGTAAAATCATTTTGCATATAATCACTAATCTTATAGGAGATAAACTTCACTAAATATCTCAGTAAGTAAAGAATTACTATCTTGAAATTGAAGAAAATAAGACATCATAAAAAGGTCTCATCTTTGGTCGAAAAACGACAACAATAAATCTATGATGCAGTGCATCTGACAACTACCTAGGCATATTTAAAATAGAATTTAGTATCGGTACAATATCACAGTCCATTTCTCTCTAAATCTCTCTTAGAAGACTATTCAACAACGAATAAAGAAAGAAGAGGATCAAAATCAACTCTAAAAATTGTCAATTCGGACAAACGAAGGAACACAACACTGTTAGAAAAAACGGTGGAAAAACGGTCCCACTGGCGTTCTAGCTATATAATGGCCGGTTGCCCCGTGATAATAAACTGTTTCGCCGTTTTATCAGATGTTTTACGGATTTCTAGTGTTAAATTAGAACAAAAACGGCGACACGGTGTTTTTTTTTACGTGCCGACCGGCCACTGAAACGCCGGTAATGTATACCGTTAACGGTAATTTTTATAACAGTGAAGTTGTATTCACTCAGCAGCAGGTAACACGAGCAAAACATCAAGTATTCATCCAAAGTCGAGTAACTCCCGCAAGAAGTCGAGTATATTCATCCAAACAAGATCACAGCCACCTAATTAATATAAACGCGAATCACAGCACAGAGGCTTAGTTATCACAGACAATACATTCTTATTATACTTTTGGAAGTGCTAAAATATTTACAATGGCGAAGAACATTTAATAGGTAATTTGAATTGCGAGAGACTACCCCTCCACAAACCCGATTAACAGGGATTTTGTAAGCTGATTAATGGAACCTGTTTATATAATCCAAACGTTTCATTCATTCCAAATGTTTGTTCATTCTACATTTCTATTGTGAATATTGCAATACAAATTCATCCTTCATATCACAGCTATCCGTAAAATGAACTTTAATGTAGCACCGATAGTGAAAGACACAGCAGCGAATAAAGTATCAACAGTTTTTTAAGCCTTCATAATGAATGATTGAAGTGCTTAAAAAGTCATTAGAAAAGAATAGCTTTGCTCTGTAGAACTAATCGGTTATGCAGAACTAAAACTGAGAATAGTTCTGCAGAATCCTTAACAGGCTTCACCTATATAAGCGGGGCAGAAATCTACGGAAGTTCAAATTAGAAATATTCTTTGACAAACATCAAGTTCATTTTCACCTATAAAAAGATGCAGCAAAGAATGACATACAGGGTCTCTAGTATATACATTCATGCAAAATTTCCCTTAAATGTGCATCAAATCGATTACATTAGAACAAGTATATGCTATACAGCTATATAGTGAAAAGTTGATTAATACCGATCGAAAAAACAAGCGAAAAGAAAAGCGTGCAACTCTAAAATAACTAAATAATGTAGCAAACAAGTCATTATTTAAATGCTCAACATCTTGAATATTTAAGTTGAGAATTCCGTATCACCGTATAACATATTCATATTCAGCTCGGTAGTTGGTGCGATAAAACTTCTATCGCTGTACGCAACTCGAAACAGGTTAAATATGTAAAACATCCAAAGAGGCCAAACTCATAATAACGCATAAAAAACTCATAATTACGCATAAAAACTTATAATTACGCATAAAAACTCATAATACGCATAAAACTAGATTACGTACCTAATGCATATGGCATCTGTATCAGTATACCTTATCATACGCGCAGAACCTTCTAGTCCATTGGAACTGACATGCTAATGTCAGTCTACACAATGTCTACTTCTTTAATTAACAGGTGACTCACTGCAAGGCATTATTATGTCAAATGTTAAGAAGGATGCGCCGTAGGACGCGGAGTGAAGGGATCCGACAGAGACGCAACGGTTGCAGACACAGAAGGATGCGCCGTAGGACGCGGAGTGAAGGTACCCACCGGAGTGGAAACGGAAGGAGGAGTAGGAGGAGGAGGATGAGATTCCCCACCACTATTATGACCACCAACCCCCAATTGTGGTGCCCTTGTAACTCTCCCATCACCATCACCATACAACACCATCCCATCACCACCTGCAACATACAAACAAACCGTTACTACTCCATCCTTCCTCCTCCAATTCCTCCTTCCTTTTCTACTGTTTATCGTTCCCACCCAACAACTAACCTGTTCGTAATAATCAAAAGCGTCCTATCTACCGCCGACCGTAACACATTTAATGCTATAAACCTTGACCACTTTTCCGCAAACATTAAATCATTTCAGGAAATTTAATGATTTTTTTGTTTGTAAGTTGAATGGGGTTGAAGAAAAAAGATAATGAAAAAAAGATAAAAAGATAACTTAAATTCAAAGAGTGCGAAATGCAACAAATTGTTAATGAAATTGAACAATAAGAGGTAATACGAATAGCATGTACTTGAAAATCAACAAAGCTTCCGATTTTTTATTTATTAAAATTATAAAGTAAATTTCATTTATTTTTAAAATAAATAGAATATTCACATACTATATTGTTTAATTAGAAAATAATACAAATAATAATATTTTATCAAGTTCCGTCATTTACTCGAATGCTAATTGGAATATTATTGAGACTTCTAGCATATATAATGAATTGGTATTAAAAGCAACCTGCTCTTGATGATTAATTCGCTGGGAAAGAAAATCAGCTTGAATCGCGTGTAGGTTGTCAAGTAAATTATTTAGAATGCATGAATGCATCTCTCCAGTCCAACGCAAATCCAACAAAATCAGCAACATAAGCTGCTCATGTATAACACTATTATTATGACACCGTTAAAAAAGTTATCCGAAAAATAACTTATAGACACAAGTTTTAGAATTTTTAAAGCGAGTCCTAAAATGTCATTTGAAAAATCAACTTAAATTTACAATTTCAATTTTTTATTGTTGAAAATAATTGGTATTTCAGTATCAACAATTGGTGATTGGTGTCACTTTTTCTTCTATAAGAAGACCGTACTGAAGTATCCCTCCCGTCAGAGTACGCATTCAATTCATTTACAACGACGCGACACACGGTCGCGTCAGTTACACAATGCGTCAAAATCCGAATCCAAGTTTGCTCAAAAATGCAAAGCCTCCGCAAGGAAAGGACTAATTAATGCTTCATAATGAATGCAATACTCGCTCCGTGAAATAGTCAATGGGCGCACCTAAAAAGTTAAGCTCGATACGACGTTCCATCTCGTCTAGAGGACACTTGCTTTAGACGCAATTGAAAATATTTAGCAGTAGTTGGTTATGGCTACCCGCGTAAAAGAGATATTAGTCAAATATTTTTTCATTATACTACTCGTATTATAATAAAATCTTGCGAGTATTATGAGTAGGAATTGCTTGCGCTTGATTACCATTATCACCATCGATACGGGGATGTNGTAGGAATTGCTTGCGCTTGATTACCATTATATCACCATCGATACAGGGATGTAAAAGAACGCCATTTCATGAGATGTATATTTGACACCAACACCTTAACGCTAAGTAAAACATCGATGATTCTATTCTAGAACATATATTGCTGGTACAGCGTCTCCATCGTAATAGTGTAGCTGCCGTGCATTGGTGATTGCACGATGACGATTTAAAACGTACTTAAAACTAACACTTGTATCGAGGTCACGTCTGAGCAGAACGATTGTCATTTATTGTCTACAACGAGAAAATTGCGTTAAGCTGAGTCCGAATAGCACTAGTACCGAATAATTTCTATCGTATAACAGCTTATAAAATGACAACGTAATTAGGGTATTGACTACGTCGTAATTAAGGCAGAAGCGCTAGCACTAAATCCTGTGATGCATTCAACTCCAATAACAACAATGAAATTAAATAATATCATCCAGCTACCAAGTGACAAGCAATTGCGCGCTTGGGACCAATAAAAATTAAGGGTTGCGAAAGCCGAGTTATGGTCTCAACGTACACGTTAAAAATGATAGTTAAATTTGAGCGCAGACATCAGATAAGCGCAACTTGATGAACAATAACGATACAAAAAGGTTCAATTAGTGGGATAGATAAAAAGTGAAGGAATACATGAATTCAATTCAATTGGAATTAATTTCACATGATTAATAATAATTAAAATTCACTAGTAAGACATTTGACTTCATAAACAGTCGTTCATCAACTTTCTCTCGCAATTTTGTGCAGAAATCCAGCATCATATTTATCCGCATAATTAGTTCCCAACGAGATTCACACTTCTGGAGATATAATATCAATTCAAATTCGAAATTTTCACGAATTTATACCTTTTTTATACAATTTTAAACTGCGTAGCACAGACGCCCGCACGCTTAGTTATAACGATTGTCCAATTGCCGCATGTTTAATTATGAGAAATTGTAATTTTGGCTAAATTTGCACAATAGGTTTCGCTGTGAGGGCAGAATTCATGTTTCAATAATACAACGCACTAACAAATTTGAAATTAAGGGAACGAATACAAATCATTCCCAGTCACAGGTTTTCCTACATTTGAACAATTAAAGTGGTTTACGAATGTGAGATGTGCGACCAAGCAAATAATCGAGATAGAGTAATTTAAATATGCACGCTCCCAGTTATACATGAGAACAGTTATACGTACATGAGAAGCATGCACACTAATATCAAATCCCTAGCCATCATTAAATACGGCTTAAATAGACCGCACAAACTTTTAACTCTTTATAATCCTGAATAATTTTAGGCTTCACATGAGAATAACATCAGAAAAAATGAGAACTATTCCTAGTTTTGGGCTGGCCGATGACTGTTCAACTCACAGTTGGAAATAAAGAAACGCTCACATGGAAATGAGAACAAAACATCTATTCAACACGGCTATACTATTTCCTATCAATGCATGAAATAAACGCTACCCAAAGAAAAGGGTGCGTCTAAAACCACAACATGGAATGCATCATACAGAATAATAACGGTACCCGTAAAACTACACTCGTTCTTTTAACCATGCGACGTCAATATACCAAGATTCTCATGCACGTTAATTAAATTCGATAATCACAAACATAAATTTGATATCTCCCAAACAACAGTTGAAGATCTTCCGAGTAAACAAAAATAAAATTATCCAAGGTTTGCGACCTGATAAGAATTAGATCATTAAAAGTTAGGACTACATCAGTGAGTTCTCAATTTAAACATCCCACTGCTGAAGTTATAACGTCATGAGTTAAATGAAATCAGAGATTCTTTTTCTCTATATTAGAGATCCCGGTACTACCCCTCCCTTATTTTTTTCCGGACTGGTTTCCATGCATCTAAAGTTTAGGGCCCACGCCAACATAAAGTTCATTTTAAATCTATCATTTAAAGCGTAGTTTTACTTGAAGTTGGACTTCAAAATTAGCAAGAAAGGCTCGCTAAAAGTGAGACATATCAACGCTAGCTACCCTTAAGTGTTGAACTTCAGTTACAACAACGGTAAATTGAGGGCAAAAATATTACAACAACATAAGGATCTGTGAGCAAATATACTATGAACTACGGTCTTGTATCGCTCCTCTAATGGAATGCGGTCTAAGTTAATCAAAGTATCACACTAAGATATGGTCCCTCGGGTGGTAATGCACTGAACTTATGGTGCTACAGGTGCTAATCAAAAATACTATATACTCTCGTAATAACGATACTATGGCCTTAAGTAACAACAGAAACGAAGCTCCTTGGAAAAATATGTATGGCATTTGAACGAAAATGCAGGTATTTAGTGACATTGGTCTGGAATTATTGTGCAACGAATGCACAACAAAATAGTTAATGATACGAAAAATGTACGGCATCTCAAAATGTGAATTCAAAAGATTCAGGCAAACGAATAGCCAGGTTAAGGTGAACATAATTACAAATTTGACGGGGATACGTTATCTTAAACATGATTGCATATTGCAAATGAGGTACCGGTAATAGTAGAATAATGTCAACATATTGGCTAATTTTTCATCCTAAGATGACCAAGGTATGATAGAAACAGCAAAAACACTTCTCGGAATACGCTCGTACACACACCTTATGAACATATACCGGTAATGTGTTGTCTTGAATTTAATTTATTATATTGTATTTAATTCAATATGATCAAATCGCGTCAAACACACCAAGGAATTTAGTACGGAATGAAGAAATCTGCCTTCCTATTGATATAAAACTTGTGCGACAGTCCAATAGGGAACTCATGAGGATTCATTTCGAAACTAAGAATCTTTTTGTAGTGATAATGCGGCGAGTTCAATATGCCGTCAACCCTCAACATGATTCATTACTTGATGACGCACAGATGATAACGCAGCTTAATTATTGATGATCATTTACCTTGAATTTTCGTTTTTATTTTGAAGGAATAGGTTTCAACAAATCGTCTTACAAACTTCTGCAGATCATTTGAGAAACAACACTGATGTCCATTCCCTCAGTGGACTAAATGAAAACACGTTAAAAAATCGTCAAAAACGCGCTGTTCGTGGAGCATTTTTTGGCAGCGTAACGAAAATGAGACTAATTAACCCTCCACAGCCTGACATGGGTAACCGGAGCAATATTGTCGCAAGCCTACCTCCCAAAAATGATACGTTCTAGCGAGCGCAAAATGACTTGCACTGATGGTTGCCGCCACGAACGACAACTTTAAAATGTTCTCTGTTGCGTACAAACGTCCTCAGGTGGCTACACTCAATAGTTTACGTATAATTTAATTTGAAAATTATGTTCCCAGAGAGGGACATACGGCAGTAGAGGGTTAACAAAAAGATCGCGCACATTAATACAGATTTGAACTAAAATCCAACTAGGAACAGTAAATTTCAGTGTTCAACGTTCTGGAGTGCATGTTCATTTCGCAGCGGGTTTGACAACCGTGCTGGTTACAACAGCAGCAATCAATAAACTAATCGTCATAAAATTTTGCATGGAATCACCGATCTAGCAAGTTTATAAAATATGAACAAACAATTTTCACCAACTTGAGCTGGCTAATTACAGCCGATCTTAATATATTAGAAAGCTGACAAATAATCATTCGAAACTGAATGATTTTCACACCAGGACAATTAGCCATGCGTATGGATCGTGTTTAAGCTTATCGTTCAATATAAACTGTGAGCAACTAGAGGCGATAACTATGAGGCTACTAGAGTACGATGAGCTCACTAGTGATCTATCAACTAGGGTACTATAACTAGAGAGGCACTGAGTGGAGGGTACGAGTGGGTTGCTTGCTAACACCTACATAATATAAGTGTGCAGCTTAGACACTTCCAGTGATGGATTGCAACAACTATAATGCATTTTACACACCAAGACATCACGACTCATCAAACCAACTCTTAAATTAAATGGACCAGCACCATGAGCGATTTTTTCACAAATGCAAGTCAAAGTAACTCCGCAAATAAATGAGGCAAACGTCTGAACAACAAACAATCATCAACCAACAATCCAATTATTATCGCGAAGGAAAAATCTGCACATTGCTTCTGATGTACAGCAAGATTTTTCAATATTATTTCCAATTAACGCCTAAGCTCTGCGAAATTTATATAGAATCGTAGTTTCGCCAGGAACGTCATATAATGACCATGTCTGAAAATTATTTTCAAATCCAGGAAAATAGATAAGCTGCCCAACAAGCATTTCCCCTTTTCTCTGCAGGGCCTCTTGAGTGCGGCGTTGAGGTAGCGGCAGGGAAAGGAACTCAATATCCGACAACACGTACGGTCGAAATCGTACGAAATCCGACAACACGACCGTACGAAATCGTACGGTCGAAATCGTACGAAATCGTACGGTCGACAACACGTACGGTCGAAACCGTACACACGTACGGTCGAAGTAAATATCCGACAACACGCACGGTCGAAATCAACCAAACAACACGACACTTGTTTGACTCCATCGAACCTTTTGTAAATAAGCTACCAGGACGCTTGATATTAGTCTGATAATAACAGCAAAACAATCAGGGCCAATACTTTCAAAAAAGTTAAGAGAGCGTAAGTTCATCAGCCAATCATTGGCGGCCTTTCAAGCAAAATCCACCAATCATCGACAAGAAAATAGAGCGTAAGTACTTACGTTCACTCAACTAGTTTTGAAAAGTATTTCCCCCAGGAATTCTCACCAGCTTTGACACAGAAGCCTGGCTTGTCAGTGCACACGTTATTTCTATCATGTCGCGTGCCTATTATTGTGAGCATCTTATTGCAGCACCTAACATTACAGTCTAAGTAACTAGAGTACATATATGAGCAGCCTTGTAATTATAAACGCTAGATAACCTTCGCGTTGGGAATTTGATTCCTGTGCATGAATGCATAAAATACAACAACTAAAGCCATAAGAGTAGATCCCGGTAAATTTAGAAAAGATTGAAAACAATACAGAACCGGGGTGGTCATCCACAGGCAAACGATGGTACGAAAACAACACGAGTTTTGCCCGACTTGGTACAGTTGAGAACATTTGACATGTGAGCGTACAGCTAAAATAATGTACTATGAAGGATAACAATCTACAATCAAAGAGCTAACATAGACAAGACTTAGAGCCTGCTCCTTAATATTATTGATGGTAACTTGAGTACTTCTTAATTTTAAAGCTAACGAGTATATAATTATAGGGTGAATAGGGATGTTATTCATAGGTTCTTATGAATAGGGATGTTACCTGCGCATGACAACAGCCATATCTCTCCTGAACAAACCAAATCATGCCCGTAATATTGGTGGCCACAGAAAGAACGACTGTGATTCTTTATATAGCTCGGATCTCTAACTGCTGTGCTAACATCTTATACAGTAGATATTGCGCAACTAACCTTAACTTGTGACCACATATAAGTCAACTCGTCGGAAGTGCGCTAAACATATAACTGGACATAACATATTCTTTAGGACATTATTGCTGCCACACATTAGAAACCCAGGATTATATCAATGCCATCAACCATCAAAGTGAACAATCCTTGCTTTGGTGCCTAGAAGACTATTGACTATCAATGAACCTATATTGCACATCCACGTACGTTATCATTAGAATTGCACTTCTGTGTTAACATAATAAATTTCAAATGAGCCGGAAACACTACAATCCTAAATTAGTAACATGAATAACAATGAATAACGACAATTTGTGAGGAGAATATCAACGATAACGTTCAACGAATTACGAATATGTTAGTGATCAAGATAATGATCTTTTCAGACGTGATTGATCAAATCACGGTTAATGCGACGCCGAGCACTGGTCTTGAAACATTTCATCTCTGACAATTATTCAACGATGAATCAAACACCAACATTAAGCACAATCTAACTACAGAACCAACTTTCAAGACAACCGTAGCACGACTTATAATTAGATTATATAAATAAGGGGAGCCATGCTACTATGTTTACAAACAGAAGTATCAGAACAGGTCATACGCTGACATTCGTGAAAAGCTTAAAAATATTTCATAAGGTTACTAAATAGATTTCAATAAAAGAAGCAAGTTGTTCGAGGACCGCCACATTTGACGGTTGAGAACAATATTTGGGAAACGCAAAATAGGGATAGGCCAAAACTCAAACTGCGTATGGAGGTCTCCATGCGAGCAGGGATAAACATGTCTAAAAAACGTCAGTTCCGGCTGACTCCATGTACATAGTTAACTTGGAGTAGAGTCAATTCACTTTGAAACAAGCAAATTCAGTGCAGTAACCAGGCTACTATGTACGAGACAACTTATTTCTTAGATTCCTCGTATATAATGACAAATTTCCATAGTTAATTTAGTAACAGATTTAGAGCTTCTAAACCTGAGGTCATGTTCACCAACATAATGAATGACGAGTTTACAGGTACGAAAACATTTTACCCAAGAGATTTCCTTCTCTAATTTAATATTATTGTGACTGGTTGAATGACAGGCAAACTATGAAATTACTTTGAGAATCTGGCCAAACAAGCAATAAAGATATTACCGGGCAGCCGACATGGTATAAGCATACCACGTAAATAGATGGCTATGGACACTTCAATAAAACGAGCTATTAGATATCTGGCAAAATGAGGTATATAACTAGTCTCCTGAACAATACCGTAACATTAACACAAACATTCAACATAAATGAGGCTAAACCATTAACATATGAATGATTAAAGCTAAAAACATAAACATGAGTAAAACTATCAACATCCAAATGATGAAAATTATCAAAAATGCTTGTCTTGAGGTCTATTGTGCTTTTGATCACTGTTATTCAGTGAGACACCTCCAGTCACTATTATTGCATCAACTTTGGCGCCATTATTGTGACTTCTCTCACTCGCTTACGGAGATTCTCGTCATTCTCCTACTGCGCTTCTTTCTGTCATTCAAATTCGTGCCTCTTGTCACTGTTCTTGGACTTCAAGTTACTATACCAGTGCATTCCGCCAATACGAACTTAAATGTTCAACACGATGCCCTTGACAAACATTTATAACGTATGACATAAAAATGGTTTGAAGATCATGAATAATGAGACGCACGCAACCATTGACGAAAAGGTACTAACAATAACGTATTAATTTGTTATGGTCTAGGGCCGCCGCTGATTAATTCCTTAGATTTTTAGAAAAATCAAAGAAAAATTTGAAAAAAATCTTAGAAAATGACTTCGTCTGCTGAATCAGTTTCCATTGGATTTTATTTCTGCTTCCATCGGTTGATTTTTAGATCGCTCCGAAGAAAGGGTACAATTTAGTGTTGTTCAGTGTTCGAAAAGTATCGTATTTTAATACGGCGGTATTTTCGAAGAGCACTTAACTCCGTATAGTATTTTAATACGGCGCTATTTTTACGACAGCAGACAGAGGATGGCCGTATTTTTAATACGGCGGCAGACAGAGGATGTTTTGCCTATTGACTGGCGGAGCTAAGCCTTGCAGATATACAGAATACATCATTCACAAGAAGACCAACTGAAGAGATGTGTAGCTTGTGTACTGATGTCATGCAAAGAAAATCGCGTCTCGTAACATAAAAAATATAACTCGGTACTGACTGCAGTGAATGACAAGAGAGCGCATTTTCTCGTCGACGAAAACGTGAAGTCACGGACGAACAGACAGACGGACGGACAGACGGACATGGCGAGCAGAATAGTGCATTTTTTTCCATTAATGAGAAAATGCGCTAAAAATGGCGCTACAGAGTTCAGAAGTCACAGGGCACGTATTGGTAAAGTAAAGATGGCACACGGAATATTGCCTAATAATCAGGACTAACACAAGACAATACCTCAAGACTGTAGATAATGGCAACAGAGTATTGCTTTGATGGCACGCAAGCAGGTACAAATAATAACCTCTATAATCATGAACATAACTACAACCGCTGGTCTAACTCATGTATAATATGTCATTTACAGGCAGACTAACACACTCACTAACAAATAATAAACTTAACATCTATAATATATCGAAATTCCAAGTGACTGAATTTGAAGTCATAACTTCGAGAACAAAAAATAGACCAAAAATTAAATATCTCCAACTCAAGATCCGAATCAAACAAGTTAGGGCTCAGACGAGTCTAGTCAAGATTACGATATGTAGGTTAAGATTCGGCTTCCACAAGATGAGGAAGAGTCTAGTAAATATTCTTAACAACTGAGAAAAAATCTGTAACATCAAGCCGAGATACGCAAATATTATCATTCAGGAAGTTAGACGTCCATCAGTACGGGAGTCAGGTTAGAAACAATCAAAACGTTACGTTACCAGTTAGAAAGTGAGATGTCGATGAGTATGCGAGTTCGAGAAGTTAGGTTAGAAACCAAGCAGATACCATTTAGGAAGTTAAATGCTGATGAGTAAAGGACTTTGAGGGAGTGGAAATTCAAAAACTTGACTAACGACCATTTAAGGCCTTAAAACAACTCCATCAACGAGCTAGTATGATGGAAAACAATGACTGGGATATGGATGAAGGCTACAACATGAGTACCCGGCGATGGATGACCATGGATGAAGCCAAGGATGGATGACCATGGGTGAAGCCAAGGATGAATGACCATGGATGAAACCAAGTATGGATGACCATGGATGAAGCCGTGGATGGAGGACCATGGATGAATCCAATGCAACCAATCACCCGCAGCGTCATGAAGGAAACAAGGCCAATTAACTGTGATTCTCAAATCAAAAATCAACCAACAATTTAAAAAAAGTTTCTTATTGTAAATGAAAACTATTGGGAGATCAGCCACACCAGTAATTCATCAATTCAATAATACAGTAACGATTCCCTGGCATGCCAGTAAAGAACAGATAATAATCCAGTACTTCAAAAACAACCGATTCCTCCGTTTGATAAAGGAAAAGCCAAACAACATGAGTATACTCAAGTTGTTTCAAAAGAACGATATCATGCATTCTCGTAAGATACACAACCGACACAACAACTTGGCTAGATTTTCAAGCAGCAAATTGGAAAAGACATCATTCTACTAGCTTTATTCTAGATATTGAAATGCGATTTTCGATTCGTATTGCTTCAAGTTGAATTAAACTATATATTACCCCCCACAGACCAGTCTTTTGTCTGACCAAGCAACCAACGTTAATCCAAATGATAATTGAAAACGGTTCCTGACTTACAAACTTAAACAGCTCATGTTTCAAAATAAGTCACTTTTCGACAAAGATATTCGGACTCTTAAGAAGTTGGTTTCATATGTGCAACGAAATGAACATGAAGTTTTCACCGACGAAATCTTTACAATTATGGATTCAATAGTAAAATTCATATAAACGAAGGTAATAACTGTAAAATTCGAACAAACGAAAGTACCAATTGTAAAATTCGTACAAAAGAAGGATAACACTTAAAGGGGATATAAACGGCCATAGGAAGCCAACAAGTGAAAGATACGTGTTAATAACAGGAGGAAATAGCCTAGGTTTCAACGTTAGTTTCCAGAAGCAGGACTGAGTTAGGGGTACCAGGGCCTATACTTTCAAAAAAAAGTTAAAAGATCGTAAGTTCATCAGCCAATCATTGACGGCCTTTCAAGCAAAATCCACCAATCATAGATAAGAAAATAGAGCGTAAGTACTTACGTTCACTTAGCGAGTTTTGAAAGTATGGTTCGTACTCGACTGTAAGAGCATTGACGCATCCACGTGCAAAATATGTCGTGGCAGCTGCCACGTATTGCGGTCGCTCCAGCACCAACAATCCCAGACACATTAAGACCAGCCACATTTTTCTAATGTCTTATTTTAAAGCTGCTCCGAAAAGCAAGGCGATGCGTAAGTAATCTCGGTAAGTATCCGGTATACTTCGTTACTGGCCTGACATGTATTAGCCCCGAGGACAGCTGTACGTTTACCTAACAGCAAAACGAGAGACGCGACGATAACAAAAACAACAAACAAAGGCTATATTCGAGTTTAAGTAAAATAAATAGATGTAAGATAACATTTCTCTATTAAAATTGTTGCATTTTTATATAAATAAAAAAATTTGTATTCACAGGAATTTTATGAAGAGTATTTTAGTTATTTCGACAGAATTTAAATTGAATGTATGCAGTGAACCTCTGAGCGCCGATACCTTAGATAGATCACAAATTTTTATTGCACAACTGACATAAATCAAACAATCTCATGTCATTTTCTTATGTCGCCAATGATATATCACTTCTCTTCATTGCCCTCGATTCCATCAAGTAACTTAATTAAAACCTCCAGTGAGTCAACTTCGGTAAAATTAATGATTAAACATGACCTTTAACTTGTGCTTGTTGCTTTAACATCAATTGAATATTGCTACATATTACACATTATATTCTGAGCCTCCACAAGAAATTGATAGATAAGGCCAGGATTACCAGGAAAGTGGCTCAACCGATCACACTAGGGAGAATTTTGTCTCAAATTCTGCTCAATAGACTTACAACGCCTTGATTCAAATCACCGAGTATATTTAAAGTGCTATCTGAGATACTATGAAGCATAATTTCTTAGTTTCCCTTCACCTCGTCTTCCTTGACACGTACAAGTTTTAAAGAGCCTTGCATCAATTGATCTGAATCAAATCACCGAGTATATTTAAAGTTGTATCTGAGATACTATGAAGCATAATTTCTTAGTTTCACTTCACCTCGTCTTCCTTGACACGTACAAGTTTTAAAGAGCCTTTCTTCGATTGATCTGAAGGGAACAGTCGCCTTGCAGTGAGCCAGATTGAGGATAGACTGACGAACAGAATCCTTTTGGGAAGTAAACAAAGAGAAAAGTTTCAACAGGATAGAGTTCCTGAACGAGCAAGGATGCATTCACATTAACAACCCAAGCCAGGAAATATAATAACAGAAAACTAATAACAACATAAGCAACAACAACAAAAAGACAAAATGAGGATGGATGATCAATGGTCATACAAGTTAGGTTCAAGGTTAGAAAGCATGCAATAAAATATATTATTATAAGCAGCAGAATAGTTAATAAAGTATGGATCAAGGTTCCTTTCTGCCCCTGATATGATGAGCGCGATGAAGATGTTTATGGAGATACCATTTACTCTTGAACTTGTTGTTACAAATACGGCATTGAAAGCTAGGCTGAGAAGTAGGCATGTGAATGTTCTCAATGTGTTGCTTGAGGTTGCCGGGCGAGCTATAGGATCGCTTGCAGATGGGGCAGGGCAGCGGTTCAAAGCTGCGCATTATTCCTGCACAGAAGGAACAAAAGAAAAAAAAGCCATCAGCCACAATTAAGGCACGTAAGACCAGCCAAGGCATTACTGCACAGAGACAGATAGAGAGAAGGAGCCGCTACATCTTGTAGTTAACTAAGAGGCCTTTTTGTTAACACCTAACAAAAGCTCAACGCGCCACTTCATCTCAACTGCATTAGTTGTGCACCGAAACCTTTTCAGATGATTATTGATTTGTCAATTAATAATTTCCGGGAAGCAACATTGATTAGGTGAATTTTTAGTAGAATCACATATCCCGTTTGAAAAGAAATAATTTTAGTTTAGTAGCAGTTACTGGATCAGATATCGCAAATAAGAGTTACTGGTTGGTTTTCAGTAGTGGTACTGTTAAGTTATGTATTATTAAGTTGATTAAGTGACCATAGTGATGAGACAGCCTGAAGCTGCTAAGTGAGATCATAATGGGACAAATAACTAAGGCTTTGACGTGATCTTGTTACAATGCAAGGCTCACTCAAGCTTGCTTCAAAGTGTTCATATTCCTTGTCGAATTTTTAATTAAAAAATCAAATCAGAGGTATGAAGGAAAGTAACGGGAGTTATATACTGTGTTCTATCAACCATATATATTATCGTGGCAGGTTGAAGAAAGGTCGATAGGAGAGTTTTCTTGACCTATGTTCTAATGAAATTTCGAAAAAGGTAGTAGAACACTTCTACGCAAGCCAAAGTAATCCTTGAAACCGAATAGAAAACAAAGCAACATTTTTTTATTAATCAGTTATGATCTTCAGAATTAAAGTTTGTATGTATATTATTCAGTAGCGAGATCGGTGTTACTGAGTTGCATGAAATGGCGTGATGAGAAAAAATATTTCAACAGTAATTTATCAATGCCTAGCGGGGGGGCTTTTTAGGTACTAAATACTTCATAGGCATGAAAATATACACTAAAACTTACAATGAGCGTCTAGCATTCATGAAGTAAGGCATGAATATGTAGGCCATGAGATGAACAATTACAGAGAACACCTGTAGCATTTCTACATAGCACATATACCGTAACCCAACACTCAGAAGCAGCACTACAACGTCTACATGTGCAACACTCATTAAAAGAATAGAACACATAAGCTGCGCTGGAACAACAACAACAATTCGTGATATGTGTTTGTGCTATTCAACAGAAAAGAAACACAACATGCACTCGCGAGCATCACAAGCTATACTACTGTGTTGAACCCAAACATACTGAGGAAGAGAGTAGTACAATTCCAAGTTATATATCAAACATTTGGTGACGCGAGTTTTCCAGTCCAGTCCAATCTTGCACATTTCTTTTAATAACATAACATTTCCTCAGAAAAATCTGTAAAATTCAAAGTCTTGCACGGAGAATTATGTTCTCGGAAGTAAAAAAACCGGCGCCTAAGAATCCTTTTTTGAATTTATCGGAAAAGTAATGACTAATGATGAAGCAAGCTTATCTTGCACCGCACTATAAGTCGGCTCAAAAGGGAAGGTAATCTCCTACCGACGAAGACGAAATAATTTTGTATCTATGTGCAGAATAATAGAATAGAATGGAATAGAATAAGCCGAGCGTTGTGTAATATTGATGTCACGTACGATATATTCTGCAAACAAGAAGCGGCATTCACAATAAATCTTGCTACGACATTTGATAGGCGAATGTAAAATCTGTTAGGTGGGATCACTGTAAAACTATTTGTGATGTATATTTATAACACCCAAAGCTGAGTAGAACCAGCATTGATAGAATCATTCCGGGATGAAAAATACATGAAATACTCAGATTAAAAACACTTCAAACAAAATAGCATAAGAAAGGCAAGTGAGTGCATGAACCTACAAGACGAAACCGTGTCTGAATTTGAAACAAATCAGACTGACCCATGGAGGAGAAACCACGAATAGGAACTTGCAATGAACTTGGGTGCGTTGATACACGAATTCGTTGAGACACGAATACATTGATACACGAATTCGTAGAGACACGAATGCGTTGATACACGAATTCGTAGATACATGAATTTGTTGAGACGAATGCGTTGATACACGAATTCGTGGAGACACGAATGCGTTGATACACGAATTCTTAGAGACACGAATGCGTTGATACACGAATTCGTTGATACACAAGTGCACTGACACGAGTGCGTTGTCCTGTGTGAGAAGATGAGTGCGACTCAGCTGGTGCAAGTGGGATGACACGTACCATCTTAGCAAGAACGTCGATAATTAACTTCACGGTACGTTGAAAATAATTTCAAAAAATAATAATATTCATGAATGTTGCAGGAAAATAAAACTGAGTTAAATAACAGCCCGTCAACTGGCGAACTTAAAAATCGATAACGATTTCACCACATCGCTTCGTGCATTTCATGCGAGAGAACAAAGCGCTGCATACGAGACAACAGAGCGCTGCATACGAGACAACAGAGCGCTGCATACGAGACAACAGAGCGTTGCATACGAGACAACAGAGCGCTGCATACGAGACAACAGAGCGCTGCATACGAGACAACAGAGCGCTGCATACGAGACAACAGAGCGCTGCATACGAGACAACAGAGTGTTGCGTACGGGACAACAGAGCGCTGCATACGAGACAACAGAGCGTTGCATCGTTTGAATAAAAAAGTATCAGAGCACTATAATCTATTCCACAAAATTAGCATCATTCTTAACCTTTACGAGAAAGAAGCTAGGACTTCCGACAGATCAATTTAATTATGTTCAAACGAAACATATTAGCGTAATTAGTACTGAAGAACTTGAGTATTTTGGTGCCATTTTATTCTACAAATATTATTCAATTGAAACCTCTGACACGCTCGAAAAACAGCTGAATATCAATTATTCGATGGGCAAGCGAGGACAATTTTCACATCCCGGGCTAAATTTGAAAGGAATGCTCAAAACCGATTGCCACAGCTTTCCAAGATAGCAACTCAAGACGGCTGTTTCGATCCAAGGTAGCGTTTTCTGTTATGAAATGCATCGCAATAGTCACCTTCGCCTCCTATGGACTCCGTAATAAGCCAAGCCTTGAGCGCGACTAAAGGCCCTTTTCCACTATGAGACTCTGCACGACTGGCGCCTCAAAAACTGTCTTTTTCAGTCCAGACTGAGGCAGTCCGGACCATGAGACTGTCGCAACGGCGAGTCAAACGCCGTTCAATCTTGACTATGATTGAGCCGCATGCATGCGGGAGTGTCTCTGTGACTTCCGTCCAAGCAGGTTGTGTGTTGCTGACGCTCCAATATACTGACTGAAATGTCGCGCGCGGGAGAACGGTAGCCCAGATGGAACTCAGTCTCGATCCCAGTATATGAGCGTAGAGTGGAAACGCGCACGCCAGTTTTGAGGCCCAATCATGTGGCATAAGGTGCTTATACAAGGGGCGATTAGTTAAGTCGACTACAGTTTTGCAGGCTGAGAGCCAATACACGGAGAGTGTTTTCAGTACAGTGCGCCAGTGCGACGTAGGGAGTTGTCGAGTAAGGTGTGTGCACGGTGTAGGCAAGCGAGAGCTCCAAAGCTGTGCGCGCTACAGTGGGCAAGTGAGAGAGCGACGCAGCTGTCCTCAGCATGAAGGCCCAGCCGCTACTGGGCACACTAGAGTGACTCAGTGACTCGACTGCTTCAAAACAACTGGAGTTGCTCTGCGTGCAATGCACTAGCTATGTTGCCTCCGAAGACGTCAATCATCACAAATTTTAGTTGCGTCGACTAGTCGACGCAACTATTCGCCTGGTGTATAAGCACCTTTATTGGTCTCAGGCCAGTCTCAATCCTTCAGAATAAGTCCCATACTGAAAAAAGGCCTTAGTAAGAGTTAAAAACGTACTCAGACATTGGCAGTAATTCCTTCCCAAGATAACGCCAAAAAAATGTTATAAGCCGGATGAAAAACAATCTACCTGTAGCCGCAAAACGACAAGAAGGAATAAATTTGCAGCAGTCGTTCGACAGCAACCAAAACTCGCTTCTATATGAACACAATAACTTAAATATCCGTGTAAAATATCAAAAATTCACCGGAGGGTACCCGATTAGCATACGCTCCAACATAATGAGTGAAAACTTGAAACGGTTGGAAAATTTGTTCCGCTCTCGATTAACAGAATACCTACACAAAGCTTATTCATTAATGAAAAACAAAACCTGCACAATTCGGGCATTGTTTCATTTCCTTGTGTCAAGTAAATGTAAGAAATTCGCTAAACCAAGGATGCGTCGAACGAACAGTACTTTTGGCTTCATTTCATAGTGGAAAGATTCTTGAAAGAGACAGTTATAACTTCAATTGGCAAATAAATAACTCAGTAGTGTGAAATGAAAATCTTTTTGCAACATAATTAGATAATCAAGTTTAATGAGTTCTGGGCAGAACCGTCCACTTGCTTCGCGTTCAAATCGTCCTTTCATGCCGGGAATATAACCCAGGCCACCGGGACGATAGTGAGATATCCAACCCACTAGACCACATGTAATTACGGACTTGGTGGCAATTTACTTTGCAACGGGCGAAGCAAAACACACAGGCATGGAATGGCCTCGATCATCCATCAGCACGATGACGCACTACGCTCCATATGCTGACGCAACGCTGCGATGTTTTGGTCCATCAGCCTTAGCATGCGCTAACATAAATACGGTCATTTTGTTTACCGATATATTAACCGTGGTCAATGCGATTCTTGTCAATGCAAAGTCTTGGTAAGCAGGGTTACTGTCGGCGATTTATTTAGCGATTAAAGGCCACTCGTCGATATTCAAGTAAAGGTCGTTTACCGCGCACGCTAAGTTCTATAAACTGCTCCTAAGTTTCAATTAAAATTCACTTCGTAAAGTAAACATCAAATGCCGAGCAAGTAAGGCAATATCAAAAGTGCTCCAAATTAAACACAGATGGCCCGTATTGAAAGCAACTAAGAGCGTGCTGCTCAACTGATGCATATATATAGCGCTGAATTTAATGTCTTCGCAAACCCATTCAAATTTCATGTACAGATCAAAATGTAACAAGGATTAATCGAATGTTTGTCTTGGTTGGTAAAATGTCCAGCAACAAACTAATTCGCATTCAGAGCTTAATCTCCACAAATTAATACGGCGATTTTCAAGATCGGATATTCACCCAAGATCAGGTAATGAGACAATATAACGACGAACCCACAGCACGCGGAAAAACAACATTTCACAACTCGTGCAGTAAGATCAGGCAGTAAAATAACGTGGTAAAGTGCCTGCTTCACTCTGTGCTTCAACTGCCTAAATAAAACAAAAAAGTAACGTCATACGAGACGTTGACACGACGAAAAAATTTGTATTTCCAGTGATGAACGATGGGCGACGTCCCGTGCTAAGATATATCAAGCCGGAGCATGGAGGCAAACTGAACTTGTTGTGGCAACCTTCTTCGCATTTCTTACACAAAATATCGTTCGAATATAGTCAATCTTTTAATTAAAAAACGCATCAAATAGTTCCAAACTTTTGGATTAAATTACAGATGTTGATTTATGTCACTAAGTGCACTAGTCGCGATACATCACGGATACATTAGCATTTGTGTACTAATAAAATCAAAGTTCTTAAGATGAGAATCCACAAGGCTAGAGAGTAAAGATGTAAGGTTGAGCCACAGAATTCGTTTGCCACGATGCGAACGTAGCTCTCATAATAACCCATGCAAGAGCCAGGCGAATGGGTGAACATCTTATGGGTTACCTTAATATATAATCTCTGATCCACGGAGCATTCACGTCTATAAGATTTTAAAAGGTCTTGTGCAAAATACTTAGTGAAAAAAAATTAAAAAGTGATATTATCAAGAATAACAATACAAAATAACACTGCTTTGAGGTCGAGACGCTTAAATATTGCAGTCTTTAGAACAAAAAGGTTATTTTAAGGCCGACATAATTATTTAGAATATTTTGGCTCACAATTTCCTCGAGCATTTCTATTTGAACACCAAGAAAGTCCCCAAGTTTTTGAGCACTGCGGAACACGATCCCTGGATTGAGCATCAAACCGAGTTTCCAAAGTTCCCCTCGATTAAACACAAACAAAAGCGAGGGCGATTTGGTATTGCTTTCGAGAAATACATTCGAGAATTTTAGGCAGCTGGCCAGAGATTCAAGCACAGTAACTCACATACAGTCGAACCTAGACCACACGTGAAATAAAGCACCAAACAAGATATTTAGGATAATAATTTATTCATCTGTCACTACGCCTGAACGACAGTACTAAGCATCGGGAGAGACGAACAGATCTATGCAGTTTACAGGATACGGCTATTTGGATATGTCCTTTGGTGGCGAAGGGCGTCGACATATTGAACTCAAAATAAAAATTTGTTCTCATTCAGGTTTTGATTAAAGCTTTTGAACGAAAATAATGTATCTTTTTGTAATGAATACACTACTTTATATCATACACTTGCGTTGTATAATTATCAATTTTTCAATATAAGACTTATCAGTCCCTGACAGTTTGTTCCCACAATTAATATAAAACAATTGAACAATCTGTAATTGGTCGATACGACTCATTTGCAGCTCAATTTATAAGTGTGTCCCCTCGACAGAAAAAAAATACTCAATCCATAGAAAAGTACAAACTCCTTTACAACTTGGAAGAGCCCATTACTCAAATCCCAGTCTGAAAAACCGACAATTTATTTCATAACCAAGGCTTGAATGACTAGTAATTCTAGAAATGCTTCTCTTTGACTTTCCCAATTGTTTTTCGGACAAAACGTCGAATCAATAGCACCAACACTCGCTGCATTGAGAAGTCCCTAACAAATTATTTATGAATTATTGTTCGAATGCTGAAATGAGCCGACCATAACGATATTGCTCATATCGGACTCAATATTCAATATTCGTCAACGCATAGACGCAGAGAGTGTAGTAAACTCTGGGGGAATTGTCCATAAACGACGATGTAAAATAAGCAGAAACTACGTTAGTTTGTGTGTAAATACCTTTTTTGGTTATAACTCCTCCTAGTTCTGGATGCAATTCTGCAACGCAAGAGTGAGTAACAGTAGAGGTTCTAGCTGCTAGTTCCTCGAAAATTCCATTAAATTAGGTATATAAATCTTACAGCGTTTGTAACCTCTTCGTAAAAATAGAGTTCCTTTACAGTAAATACCGCCTTTATGATAGTAGCTTATAACGAATAATTTGACTCGAGAAATTATATAAAGCATCTGCATCATTCATTTGCTGCACTTTAATAAATGAAATTACTGCGCTCTAGTCAGCTCAATTCTAGCCTCGTGTGTCCAGGCTGTAGCATAGAACTCTCTCCCACCATCTCCACTTATTTCAACTAAACCTCATCACTTAAGATCTCTGATAATTAAAATACATAGGAACCATGCTATGGAATATACTCGTTGAACAATCAAGACGTGAATGCTACGCGAGCAGATCAAGATTTGATTAATAATACGATAATAAAGTTATAACTCACCGGCCAGATGAGATTCCTGTGATGGAGGAGGGCGATGCATGGCGTGCTGCTGCTGCTGCATGGATGACGGGGGAGACGATGATGGCTGTTGCAGGGCCATGCTGGAGGGAGGACCTGCTCCCGATGCAGGTACCCTCAGGCCCGGTATGAGTAACGAGGGCCCCCCGTTGTCAGCGGAAGGGTCGTGGGGGTCGAGTTCACCGTCGCTGCCGACGCTGTTGTTGTCGTCGGGCCAGCCAGGGCTTGCCATTATACATCTTTAATGCCCACCTCGCAATTATTCATATTTTACGTCGGTCTTGTCATAATGATATTTTCGATACAACAATACCATGGGCTTTTGTATCTGCCTAGCTTTTAAACACAAGCCAGCATTAAACTCTATCAACATTGTCAACAGGGAATAATCCACATGGTTGAAATAATTTTGCACGATGAAATGACAGGAAATTCTTAAATTGTGCTCAAAATGAAAATGAAAACAATCGTAAACTTATACATAATGCCAGGCAAATACAGCAAGTGCTCCAGACATTTTCCAGAGATATTAACATAGGGTATCGTATATATAGTGTAACTACACATATATCACAGTAGCGATTTACACAGATATCACAGTACGCGTCACAGCTACAGTACACAGTAGCTATATAGTCCGGGTCTCTGTAACGGGTCTCTGTCTTCAAAATACTAAAACTTCCGGCAACATTCAAATTATGAATTAATATTTCCATAATTCTCCTAATAATTCAATACTACAGAAATGAGCCAAATTCTCGTCAGTTAAATCATATCTTAGATATTCAATTACACGAAAGCTTTAGACGAACAAATATTTTAGATTAAAGACGAATTCAATACCTAATTATAACTAATCAATCGCTAACAATATCGCTTACATGTACCAATATTCAGGTGAATATAGAGTGAAAATAGCTCATCAATAGCCATTATGAATCATGATCTACAGAGATCATGATTATACAGAGTGAACTTGGATAAGATAATTTCAAGAAATTTAAATTCCTGAGGAGAGAAAAAAAGTATTATACGGGAATTACTCTCTAACCATAAAGGCTAGCATGAGTCTCACCTTTAATGCTAGCACGAGTCTCACCTTAAAGGCTAGCATGAGTCTCCCCTTAAAGGCTAGCCTGAGTCTCACCTCAAAGGCTAGCCCGAGTCTCACCTTAAAGACATACTGCATGTGATGTGAGGGAGGGGAGGAAGGAGCGAGAGAAGGAGGCCTGGATGTATGCACCCCCAGGTCCCCGCCGTTAGCGTTGGCCCCATGAGAAGCTACAGTGCCACTGAGGTGACGTTTCCTGGAGTTGGAGGATAGGTCATGTGCGAGCTGCTCGTCTCCTGCGTCAGCATCGTCGTCAGGAGTAGGCAGAGCTCGGGAGTCTGAGGAGACTGCAGCGGAGGAGCCATTACTGGGGTAATAGGAGCGAGTAGGAGAATCTGGACTCGGTTCTCTGCTGCTGCTGTACTTCAAGCGCTTATTGCAGCGCTGTGGAGGAGAGCATCGCTCCTTTATTTTAGTGTCATTGTTGACCGTGAGAGGCAACGGCTCATGTTCATCATTACTGGCTGCTTCACACTTGGTGTTGGTGTCTATAAGTCCAAGGCTACCAGATGATCGCGAGTACGCAGGACTACACTGCCGCTTGCTGGAGTCCAGTAAAGCATTGGAGTGTAAAGACGAGCCGACCAAAGGCGGCATGTGGGATGAGAGTGAACCCAGAGGCAGGCTTCCTATAGATGAGTTGAGAGCTAGCAAGTCTACAACAGAGTTGGTGACGGCTGCTGCAGCTGCTGCAGCCGCTGCCACCTGCTGCACTGAGCTGGGTGGGGCCGGGGCTTCTGCAAGGCCTCGGACCTTGAGGGCCTCAGCAGTGCGCAGGAAGGCCCCAAGCTGTGCCTGTGATACGTTCACCTCCCCTGCGTACATGAACTCCAGCAGGCCCCGCATGTGGACGTAGCCAACATCACGCAGGATGATGATGGGGTGGCTGCAGGGGTTGCCCTGTACATAACATGTTATTCAGTCAATGAATTGCTTAATAAATGGCACAGAAGAAAGAAGCTTGCTACTTAATTCATCAATAAATTGACAAAGTAGTAACTTGCTACTTACTTCATCAATAAATTGACAAAGTAGTAACTTGCTACTTGCTTCATCAATAAATTGACAAAGTAAACACAAAAAGTTTGCTACATGCACATAATACTCCCAAGCATGACTGGATATAAGCTATAACATGAAATCAACTCTAACCTAATGTATAAAATAAGTCAATTAACAGCAAAATCCAGTAATAACAAGCTTACATGTTATGATATTCATTCATTTTGAATAAACTGTCCTGCTTTGTGTTAGAATGAATTTAAGGTTTCCTTATGCATCAGAGCTTACTATCTTTTGGTCTAGCAAGCAGCATAAAGAGTAACAGGATGTAATGGAAAAAGCTCTTTCACTCATTGCATTCTGCCAATATGTATTGAAGCTCAATGTTACATCCTCATTGCCACATAGCTTAAGTAATTCAGTCCAAGCTTGAACTACATGTAAAATTTAACCAGAACAAGGATATAATTGAATGAGTAGAAATCTATGTTCAAAGCCTATATCTATAGATTGCTGAGGCTACCCTATGTAAATAAAATGCGACAAAAACCACAAGAATTAATACAGATCAAATTGTTTGGAAGACAAATTTTAGATCTTTTTAATTAATCTTATGTGTATATTTTTCAATTAATTTTTTACAACTCATCTTATGTGTGACGTGCCCTCAAAGTTCATTTGAACCAGATGCCATGATAGAGGCTTGTAGAATAACAATAATCTGGGAATAACAAGACATGTTCTGCTTGTTCCTGGTTTAGTAATATAGCCATTAGTCTTTAGATAGAAATAGAGGCTCATTAGATAGAGGCTACCCAATGTAAATAAAACGAGACAAAAATTGCAGGAATTAATACAGATCATATTGTTTAGAAGAAGAGTTTTATACGTGGTAATTGTGAGACATGTTATTCTTGTTCCTGGTTTATTAATATAGCCACTAGTCTTTAGATAGAAAGCTCACCTGCAAGAGGTCTTTGAAGTAAGGGCTGCATGCAGACAAGACAACTTTGTGGGCCTTGAGTTGCTGTCCATCGCACGCAAGTGTGACGTCAACAAAATGTTCGCCTTCTCTGAGCACCTCAAACTCCGCGGTGATGTTGGTGCGGTAATTGTTCCACCGCAAACAAAAGTGTTGCTCAACCATCTGAAAAAAACCTAACTAGTTAATGGAGCTTTTATGGGAAAGAATGTACTCATAATATTGAGAAATGTTTCAAGTAAAATAATGAAAGAAGTTAATAATTGTTTAATCAAAAATGAGTATAAGATTGTACCACCTAATGAGCAACAACCATCAGTCATTTTCATTGATATACCTAATTAGGTTGTCAATGCTTGTAAAACTAGTGCTCGTAAAACTCAACACTAGTTTTACAATTTAAACCCAACATTTCTCGTCTCTTTGTAAGTGTGTAAAAATTATCATCTAAATCAGCAACCTCAATTCATGGACGTCAATTGTAACATCAAAAGTTCTAATAAAATTTCCCATGTTTTTGAATATTTAGCTTCAAAAGGCAGCATAGAGGAATTGACAGGATTAGCAAAACAGAAAGTATCAAAAAAAATTTCAGTAAAAAGACATAAAAGCAATGATTTCTTCAAGTGAATAGATCAATTAGAAAACAGTCGGCCAGCAAAATATTACCCATTATCTCTTAACTGGTGTAGATGAGGGTTTATAGACAAATATAAAGTAGGAGAGACTCAAATTAAAGAATCTAAGTGATGTTTGGATAAACCAGCTGGCTGAACAGGACTCTCAAATATGAAGAAATCTTTATATGAAACTTTATTATCCATTGTCTATCCATCATTTATTGTTACACGATTACAATACATGCACCACCAGTTTTGTGCACCAATCAATCCTGAATGGAGCATATTCAAGTAAAACCACACATCACACACAGATTAAAGCATGTTATCCGTAACCAGCCCATGACATTATCTCACCTCTCGAGGTCAAAGAACAGCAAATAAATATTATGGGCTTTACACCACCATACATGAGAGCAAATAGCCTAATGATTGTCCACCATTGAACATTACATTGAAACATTACTTCATATCCTAACTATATAGCTTGAACTGTAACCAGCAAAAACTGACAACCGTCAACTGGGGTGCCTTAGGCCAACGTTTATGATTTTGTTTTGTTGCTATTTGTTTCTGTTGTAGTTGTGTTATGTTTTTGAAATGAAATGGTATCCAATGTAGTTTTTTTCTCATCTACCAATTGGAAACTGTTTTGTTTCATTAATTGTATATCCTGCTTGCCCTACACAACTGAATGACACAGAAAAGAAAAATCTGAGTGCAAACTATAGTGGTTTTGTCAATCTTATTGGCAATCGCCAATATGGCTATTGTTTGGGTGCAACATGGACCTGCTTGGCGCTGAACCAAAAGACGAATGGGTGGTGACTGTATGGGTGTGATTGCGATAGAGTGGGAGGAAAAACTTAAAAAGAGTGGAAAAGAAAAATGAATAAGCAAGTGAAAGACTATGGGCTGAAGGTGTGGAAGCAAGGAATGGAGGGAAAGGATGTACATACATGTTGAATTAAAGGAGGGAAGATAAATGTTTTCTATGTGATGGGGATGAGAAGGAAACTGAGGAGCACTTGTTGATGGAATGTGGGGGCGCATGAGAGAGTGTGACAGTCTACGATGGAGGTGATTCTGAATGAGGGAGGTGATATTAACAAAGTGGGGTATGAGAGAGCAAATGAAGAGTGGATGGCAATTATTGTGGGTCTGTCTAATTAAGCAACTGCGGCTATGTCTAAGAGTGTGAAGAGATATTTGGAGAACATGTGGAGGATGAGTGAGAGGAGGAGGATGATATGAGTGGGGTCTTGAGGAGTGGAGGGTTGAGAGAGGGGAGGGTGCTCAGGGTGGGAAGACAAAGGTGACCAAGCTGAAAGTTTTAGTACATTGTTTCTGTATTGTTAGGATTTTGCATAACAAAATCTTTTATTTTTTTATTTTAGGATAGCAGTAAATATATTTTAATTGAACTTTTTGTTAATATACTAGTGAAAGAGCTTTTATGCAGCATGTATGACCAATTTAAAGGTCATGACCAGAGGTCAGCAGTCAGCATGCATCCAATTCCAATATTTTGTTGTAGTTCATTAGCACTATATTATATAAATTAGGTATAAAGTGCACCAGACATATTTACCAATTATGCCTTCTATTTGGCATGGTATAATGGTTCTTACCAGTAGCCTCTTTGCAACTCTTTCAGCAAATTCAGTAACAGTATAGAGAATACTAGAGAAATAGATCATCACAATGACTACTAGCCATAATGGCAAATCAGAGAGTTTTTTAGACTCTTCCTCAAGTTCATTTTTGAGTGCTATTAGTAGACCAGTAAAGTATCTTGGATACCAGAATATCATACATAAGAAATCTGTCAAAATCTTGAGTAAATGAGGAAATTAATAATGAACTGTTTCTAAAAAATCACTTGTTTGCCACTATGCTACTAGCTACTAGTGTACTACTACTAGGATAACAATGAAACTAGGCAAATCTAATTTTTCATAGCAACAAAAATAGATTAGTGATGCAATATTTCCTGTAATTTCTCCATACTTTCCCACAACCACTTTATTTATGATATTAAAACAAATTTTTTCATCATCCAAATTACAAAGTACAGGCATGAAAATTAAGAATTGGAGATTTGGAGTGTTTGTCTCATAATGATCCCAACTTCTTCAAAGAAGCAATAGAATTTCTCACAGGCACGGCATTTTTATGAAATCAGGAGTAAAATTGAACATGCTTAAAGATGTACAGAGCAAAATAATGTAATCTCAAAGTAGTCAAAGATAATGACGGATTTGTAAGTACGACGGAACGCAATGATTGGCGGAAAATTGATCAATAATAACTAACCTACTTTCCCACCACCACCATCTCCGCTCACAATCGTCAGTCGATTGTATGAAGAACCTCGTCGTCATAATCATGAAAAAATCAGTATTCTATACAACTTATGATAAACGCAAATTCAGCCAATATACTTTGTAAAATCAACTTACAATCCATGGAAAAGATTAAACGCACAGAGCTTCCACTGCCAGAGCGTTGTTGCTGTGTCGTGTATATACATGTAAAATCTCACCTCAAGAAATTTGGACCGCTTAAGCACCTCCAACTCCTATGGCACCTGAAAGTCACCTTCACTGCTCTATGGGTACTCAAGTACCCATTACTGTACAAAAAATAAGGCGGTTGGCAGTGATTTTTAAACTTTAATTGGTAATTTAATAGGACTCATTCCTCCCACCTCCCTCGACCAACCCCGTACATCCGGGAACTTCATGAACAGTGCTGACAACTGCGCAGAGATGCGTATTTCCCTATAGCAAGTGAACAAATGAAAAAAATTATGGTTTCCTTAATGAGCTAGAAATTCTTTACATGAAGAAACTCAGTGTTATTGTCAGGCTCTGAATATTTGGACGATAAGTTCGATATTCATGAGCTACATGTACGTATTTCTCTTCAGGACTTGAAAAACAAGCCTCAAACAAAGCTTCGCAAGTAGCATCAGTAGTATTTTCATAGCATGTATTAATCTTATCCATCTTTAATCTATATATCTTAATAACTGGTCATTGAATGGAAGTGCTAAGGATAGCGAAACGGAGATCAAAGTTTGGTTAAATTATTGCGGTAATTTGCAGCGAGAAGAAGTGTTGTCGCAATGAACTTTCAATATGAACTTCACAGTCCACTTTAACAATCATATTAATTTAGAGCTTAGACGATGAAAAAAAAAAGTTTGCGAACGAGTCGATGGGTTGCCATCTTCCAGACTTGCTCGAATTGCTGGTTGAAGTTGTGGTCCTGCATTGAAATCTTTCATTAATTTCTCCCGAGGGCTCGCTTCTTGAGAGTGTAGGATGGGTTGCTGCGGTGCTGAGACACTTGTGGTACTCCCATCTGTGGGATCTATAATGGAGCTGCAGGTCCTGGTAGTGGTGGATGACAGAGCTGTCCGGCTACGGGAATTGGCGGCAAGGGCCAACTGGGCCTTTACTTTTGCCAGACAATTTCTTCCCCTCTGAATTTGCTGGTCTTCAGTTTCCTGTAACAAAATGTGTTGGTTGCATAAAAATTAAAGATAAGTTAGATTCGTTGCCATGTTTTTGTTAGATGGTAATTTATCCGCCATAGCTGATAAAGTTTGTGACTGACCACACGGCAGGCGGAAAAAATAAGTTGTTTGATTCTGTTAAATTTGCGATTGAATTCTCTGGGCACTTTAGCCTGATGAAAACCATTCTCCATAAATAACGGGGAATTATAAATATTTTTATCAAAATCTAAAACAATCAACTCCGTGTTGAAATATCGTGTCTCTACTTCTACCATTCTCAAGTTCACACACTTTGTCCCAACTTTTAAGAAGCCATGCTCCAATGGAAAAGACTACATTTTTTTTAAGTTAGACTTTTCTAAAGACTTGTGTCTTTGAATTTTTTAATCTCTCTGCTGCAGTAGAACGTATGAGGTACAATATTTATTTGTTAGTACTGATGGAGGACAAGTTGCGGTAGTCAACGATGGTAACGAGCAATCCAACTTTGGCCTAGAAATCGAAGTAAGTTCGCTCCCAAGCGTGTGGGAAGACGATCAATCTTTAAACCAAATTCTTTTATATTTCCATCGAAGCTATTACCTTGTCGAGCAGTTTGATCTGTTGAACTAGCTGGCTCAGGACGCTGAAGCATCGCTGAAGCTGGAAGTCTTGCAGCCTCTCGCAGCAATACTGCGCTAGCTCCGCACGCGCCTCCTTCAGCGCGTCTCGTGCTGCGCGCACCCTGTCGACTTCGGCTATATCTTCAGCCAGTTGATCTGAAATGATATTTTATTGAAAACTGTGGTTTACATGTACGAATGTGATAAGCATTTAATGTAAAAAGTCAAGCATTTTTTGTCCAGCGCGCCTGCCACCGCATGCACGCTGCCGACAGTGGCTGACGCAGTCGCCAATCGCCAGTTGATCTGAGATAATATACTCGGTAATAACCATGCTGCACGGAAACTATAACATTACCAACATTGTGGTCATATACGCGGCATGTTTTTCAAGTAGATACCGTTTGGAATTAAAAAACACGTGCAAAGATATCGCAATAATTTTATTTTTTACATGGAAGCATGTACCTTAATCTACTTTTCTACCGAATTTCGGTGAATATTAAGGCACTTGTCATAACCTGACACCAGTTTTTGAATACCCTCTTGATAAAATTCTGCCGCCTGACTCGTTAACTACTGCATCACATATGTTTTGACTTCGTTATCGCCTTGAAGACGCCGACGGCCCAGGTGTTACTTGGAGTGCAGGAACAACTGGTAGGCGCTGGGAGCCAGATCAGGGCGATCCAGATCCACGTTTTGCACCAAATCTTAACGACCGAAGGACGCCCACTCCGTTCTTCATCATGCACATTTGTGCGGCCATCTTTAAATGCTCCCACCCATTTCCTTACCATTCCATCAACCATAATGTTTTGTCCGTCAACTTAAACGATCTCGCGATGAATATCGATCGGTTTTACGCCTACAGCGCTAAGAAATCTTATAACAGCCCGTACTTCACAATCAGCGGGACTCACGATTGTCGGAGGCATCTTCAACACTCTGTAAACACCGTATAGAATAAAGAATCAGACTGTAATGGCGTCAGTGCTTTATGCGTAGACAAGAGATGTAGGTAACCAGCGCGCATGCGCGGAACGCCGACCGTAGCGCTGCGGCGGCGGAATGGCAAAACGGTTCTTACTTAAAAAAGGTTCGCCTGCCGAAAGACCACCACTGACTGCCCTGGATGTAAGGGTACGCACACATGCAGTGAAAGCAGGTTGCCAGCGTGCTGGTTACCTGCTCAGGCTGGCGCCTGAAACCATAGAATACAGAAGAATATTCGTATAGGTTTTCACAATGAGCACTTACATTATTGTCATATGTTCATTCTTATGGCAGGTTGGAGCAGGTTGCCCGCGCGGGCAAACCTGCTTTCACCGTGTGCGTATCCTAATGGACCATCATGATTCCTGCCTTCCGGAACGTAGCCTTCAACACTTCTAGACAATCATATCTAGGCCGTGCGTCGAACCAGCCCTCGGTCGAACGGCCACTCTTCGAACGACGATAAATTTTGGAACAGACTATGCCAACTGAAACCTAACCTCAGATGAGTGAAGCTAAAATAACGTATTTTAACGATGCCCGGAAGTCGTATTCGATCAGCGGTCTGGTGGTGCACGGAGGGTTTTATGCAAGGCCGGAGGAGGACAAAGCCGAGTGCATGGTTGAACTACCTATATAAGGTTGACCCACGAGAAGTTCCGTCTTTCAGTTCAGCCTTCTTGTTACGCCACGTAGATCGAGAAACGTAAACAAACCCGTCATTCCCACGACGGATTGGTTGACTGGTTTGATCGCATTTCGGTGATTGGTTAATACCCGTGACGTCACTGAGATCAGTGACGTCACAGGCGATCAACGAACTACATCCGCAAAAATGGGCTTCTGATGGGTCAATCTTATAATAGTTCAACCATGGCCGGGTGGTTCACAGCTGATTGGTGGATGTCCGGAGAGATCCAAGGAGTTCGATTCAGGGCTTATTGGTGCACAAAATTGGTGGTGCACGGCTGCGCTCCCATTAAAAGACATGCCTCGTATATTGCACTGCGTTGAAGATGATGTCATGCTCTGATAAATAATAACTAATCCCCATCAAAGCATCGTCCGTTGTTTCAAATAATCCAAGGAAACCTCAAATAGTGGAGTCTACCATACAGGCGAACCGCAATGTCGCAGAGATTTATTAGAATTAGAGTCGAGCCTCTTTTCGTCTACGACACTCCAAGTTCAATTTTCACAAAGTGTGACATAGGAAATTATTTATTCAAATTTCTGTCAAAAACTCGTACTAAATGTTGGCCCAAAAGTCTCAAGTTATTCCAAGTGATGGAAAATTTGTGTCGTGTAATGAAAGGTACGAAGACATGACAAAACAGTATAGTTCAATCATAGTTAATAAAAATCTTTTAAATAAAGTTACAGAAGTTAAAAAATTTATATTTAGTTTCGCAGTATCCATTGTAAATGAATTTAAAATGAGTGTTATAAATATTAATGGATTTTATAGAAATATTACTGTATTGTAATCGTTTTTATAAATATGAATTTATTTATATATATATAATATGAAAAAGATGTATGACTCACCCTTGAACCTGCTCTGCAGCTGCTCTGAAGCGCTCAGAAGCTGTGCTCTGAAGCTTGCCAAATCCTGCTCAGCCTGAAGCAATTTTTTTTCGAGCTCCGTCTGATCCAACCTGTAAATAATCGGTTTTACTTTTAAAATATGCCCTTTTTGAGTTTTTGATCTGGTTAATTTTTGGAGAACTGTTTATAACAATTGATATTTTGGCAAAAATCAAGCTCGGGCATCATTTTACTTTCAATCAATGCCAAATGCACTCCCTTAAAATTCGCGGTCTCCAATAATTTCAGCTAAGCACAAATCCACGACCTCATTCCATTACCCGCTTCCTTCCTGCAATCCTCTTACACAAACTATCGTCATTATATTTGCATTTTTGCGCACCCACAATGTGCGCTTAGAACATTTTGAAAAAAATAATACTGAATTAGTTAGTATTGCTTCATCACGGCACTCAAAATTCAATAAATGAGCTGTTACTAGCCCATTCTCGATGCCCAGGGCCTATACTTTCAAAAAAAAGTTAAGTGATCGTAAGTTCATCAGCCAATCATTGACGGCCTTTCAAGCAAAATTCACCAATAATAGATAAGAAAATAGAGCGTAAGTACTTACGTTCACTCACTCCAGGCTCTTAAGTCTACGTAAACCCAATCAAGTAGCCTGCGCATCATACACACTCACTGAGCCCACTCAATAAATTCTCTCACCAAGCACACCTTCAGAGCGCCCACTCACTGAGCCCACTCAATAAATGCACTCGCCAAGCACACCTTCAGAGCGCCCACTCACTGAGCCCACTCAATAAATGCACTCGCCAGCACACCTTCAGAGCGCACACTCACTGAGCCCACTCAATAAATCCACTCATCAAGCACAAGCGCCCACTCAATAAATCCACTCATCAAGCACAAGCGCCCACTCAATAAATCCACTCATCAAGCACAAGCGCCCACTCAATAAATCCACTCATCAAGCACAAGCGCCCACTCAATAAATCCACTCATCAAGCACAAGCGCCCACTCAATAAATCCACTCATCAAGCACAAGCGCCCACTCAATAAATCCACTCATCAAGCACAAGCGCCCACTCAATAAATCCACTCATCAAGCACAAGCGCCCACTCAATAAATCCACTCATCAAGCACAAGCGCCCACTCAATAAATCCACTCATCAAGCACAAGCGCCCACTCAATAAATCCACTCATCAAGCACAAGCGCCCACTCAATAAATCCACTCATCAAGCACAAGCGCCCACTCAATAAATCCACTCATCAAGCACAAGCGCCCACTCAATAAATCCACTCATCAAGCACAAGCGCCCACTCAATAAATCCACTCATCAAGCACAAGCGCCCACTCAATAAATCCACTCATCAAGCACAAGCGCCCACTCAATAAATCCACTCATCAAGCACAAGCGCCCACTCAATAAATCCACTCATCAAGCACAAGCGCCCACTCAATAAATCCACTCATCAAGCACAAGCGCCCACTCAATAAATCCACTCATCAAGCACAAGCGCCCACTCAATAAATCCACTCATCAAGCACAAGCGCCCACTCAATAAATCCACTCATCAAGCACAAGCGCCCACTCAATAAATCCACTCATCAAGCACAAGCGCCCACTCAATAAATCCACTCATCAAGCACAAGCGCCCACTCAATAAATCCACTCATCAAGCACAAGCGCCCACTCAATAAATCCACTCATCAAGCACAAGCGCCCACTCAATAAATCCACTCGTCAAGCACAAGCGCCCACTCACTTGGCAGCCTTCGCGACGCCCGCTAAGTCTCGCGCGACGCCGGCGACGCAGGCGGCGGAGGTTGAGTCGTCGTGGAGAACCCGCAGCGCCGTGGGGGCGCCGCCCTCAGGGCGCCCCGCGGCCCACAGCAGCGCCAGGCTCTCCATGCGGAAGCCAGCAGCGTTACCCGCGTAACTGCCCTGCAGTAACCAATATAAGACATTCTCACACGAATGTTTTGCAGTGAACACGTGTACGAGTTTAGTTAATCATGATGAATTATCTCAATCAATCGTCAGTTATGGAAAGATCGGGTTCCAAAGGCCGGATGAATCAAGTCACGATAAATTCAAGAATCGGCAACAGGCCATGGGCCTATTTCTTCAATGCCGACACTTCTATTCTATTATATTATATGATGTTTATGATGTTTATGATGTTTATGAACAGGCCATGGGCCTATTTCTTCAATGCCGACACTTCTATTCTATTGTATTCTATAACCTTCCAAAATGTAATGAATAGGTTTCAAAAATAGTATATTCGAATTTTTAACCACATTTTCCTCTGCATAACTCCCTATTTTGCGATAATGCCAATTTTTTCATTAATATAAAATAATGGAAAAGGAAACATTTTCAGAAAGAAATTTCTGTATAGAATTCACTTTAATTTCTTCAAAACAATAGCTTGTCCTAAAGGCACTTTTTACTCACGGAGTTGAGGAAGTTGCCCAAAATGAGGACTTTGCCCAGGAACTTGGGGAAGTAGGTGCTGGTTAGGACGGCAGCGCAGGCATCCCGCAGGATTTCGAAGTTACGATGCAGCTCTCGGCACGCAGGGACTAACTCCATAGCCTGTGATGTTAGACGTTGTTTATATGCACGGTAGATGGCATATTAAAATACTTGTAATGGCACCGTGAGACGAAAACATGCCACGCCAGAAACTAAAATTTATAATCGTAGATTAACAAATGCACAATACTCGACACAGGCGTCACGCGGCTTTTTTTATAGTGCCTCGATCATGGTGCCCTCAAGACGTCACTAAAGCTCACGTAATTCATTTTTCCCAAAAAATTGAAAAAATATTGATGCAATGATGTTTCATGCAAACCAGCCAAACGTCAAATTAGGACAAACATCGCGCATCTGGATCACGGATATTTACCAAACTGTTATCCGAACATCATGATTAATGAATACTGTTATATTAACTTCCGAAAAACTCATCGCATTAAGTTCAGCTGTATATGTGACAACGTTACCTGCATGGATCAAGGCAGATTTTGAAATACATGCTGCACATGAATCACAGTTATTGTGCATAAATAGTATCCCGTCATCTTGATCACTGAATAATGTCAACTCGCCCTGCTGTATGCCACTCTCCGGGAAACATAACTTTCAACTTAAATTATACGTAAACTATTGAGTTGAGCAACCTGAGGACGTTTGTACGCAACAGAAAACATTTTAAAGTTGTCCTACGTGGCGGCAACCATCAGTGCAATTCATTTTGCGCTCAATAAAACGTATCCTTTTTGGGAAATAGGCTTGTGACAATATTGCTCCGGTTACTCATGTCAGGCGGTAGAGGGTTAAGTTTATCTGTATACACTGTAAGAAAAAACTGTGAAAAAAACGGTCCCACTGGCGTTCTAGTGGCAGGTCGGCCCGTGAAAGTAAACCGTTTCGCCGTTTTTATCAGATGTTTTACGGATTTCTAGTGTTAAATTAGAATAAAAACGGCGACACGGTGTTTCTTTTTACGTGCCAACCGGCCACTGAATCGCCGGTAATACCGTTAACGGTAATTTTCTAACAGTGTATGCACACACGTTACCTGGATCATAGCCGTGACGCGCAGTTGGTAGTGGCAGACTTTGCTGAGCTCCAAACAGAAGCGCTCGGCAGGCGGCATGCGCGCCGCCTCGCTCTCCTGTGCGCGAGCGCGCTCAACCTGCGTATGATTACATGAAGTTATTGTCCGTGTGATACCGATGTGCCTTGATAATTTATTTCTGTACAACTCAATGGTAATATCAGTGGAATTTTTTTTAATATGAAAACGATTGATAATGGCAGCTAAAAATCAAATGAAAATTTAATTCCATAGTTGTGATTCAATGGAAAAATTCGCAAGTTTTTCTACAAATTAGATTGTATTGAGTGCAATTCTTGAGTGCACTTCTTTGATGTACAGAATTTTTGGGAATTTTTCTCGAGCACGCAATTGAACGCTCTGACTACCGCATTATATGGTTAGGAACAAATAAATCGCTGGTTGCTGAATAATCTGTTTAAATCTTCAGCGAGCCTCTTGATTTCCAAACAAGTCTATGACTGCAATGATGGTCATTTTTCATAAATAAAATTAGGCCCCTGTCACACAGGGCGGTAAATACCGCCAGCGTCCGGCGGTATTTACCGTCGAACCTCAGCGGACATACGAAATGTGCCCTGCTGTTCACACACGACGGCTTTTAACGCGGCGTAGAACTTGACGCCTGACGCCCGCGTATGTCCTGCTAAAACTGCGGCGGTAGATTTGCCGCGACTGTTTAGCTTGCAATGGTATTCAATGTGATCTTTAACACTAGGCGGTTTTTCACGCCGAAGCCACTACCTAGTGTGGTACAGACAGTGAGTGGGCGAGGGTGTATGTAGCTCCAGCTACTAAAAGAGTTAAGGATTAATTAAACTCATTTCTTCTTGTTAATGAATGTAATGAGTAATGAATTAATTTGTAATGACAAGTTTGTTTGTGTTCTTTTCAGGTTCAATGATGAATGCAGGGGACAACAAAAAGCTAATGATAGCTGGAGAAAAACACCCTGCTGTATGGGATACGGCACTGCAAGATTGATAGATTCCAACGTTAAAAACCGCCTCGTGTGAAAGATTGCGCGGTAAATACCGCCGCGGCATTTTGGACGCGCGCGATATTTGCCGCCCTGTGTGAAAGCTGCCTTAGAGTGCACAGGAGAAAATTTACAAGGATTTAATACTTTAGAGCTACAAACCTAATTCGCAATATTTCCCACTTACCATATCAACGGTAGGAAGAACTTGCGCCAGAGTCTTTAGACTCTCGACTCGGAGTTTAGACGTGTCGCCGTCATGGATGACATGAGCCAGTTCTTCCGGACTTAACCTCAACGTTTTCAGAACAACCATCAGATTCAACGACGTTTTTCTATCCAGAAAACTAGAAAAAGATTCCGTGCTTGGAGCTACCATGGCTTGCATGCTGGATTTTAAGGGCTGTCTGAAAACGTCTTCCATCAGGCGGAGGTCGAGTGGTTCTGTAGAAGCGTTCAACTGGTCCACAACTTTCAACCACACAGAATTGGAGATGTCCTGAAATATGCATTATTTGATCATTGAATGCTCATGAAACTTGGATAGATAAATGCCTTGATTGAAGGAATGGAGACTTTAAAAAGAAAGATATTTTCAATCGAAATATAATTTATTGATATTAAAAGGAAAATTTGACCGAAATGAAAGCAATTAGATGGCTCTATAAAGATGACGATACATGTTGAACATTAGTTACTTCTATATGTAGACTAAATAATGACCCAAGTCCAATGAATAGCAGGTACTTACGTGAACGCCAAACTTTTTCCATGGTAGTCTTTGTACATTCTGCGTCGGCTGGGGCATCGTAGACCAAAAATTTGGCGCGCAGGGTGACGTGTCAGCGTCGGGTGAGAGCAACCTATCGAGGGGAGCGCCCGAGGGGTGGTGGCACCGCCTCCTTGTTGTGAGTTATGATCACCAGTAGTTTGTGGAACAATACTAGCATCACTGCGATGTAGGAAACTGCTATTGAGTGCTGAACCAGATGCAGGTGGTAGAAGAGTTCTACTTCGATGAAAAGTGATGTTCTTAGCTGCGAATTTGGTTGCTGGTAGCGGGCCAGTGCGATCACTTTTCAAGGATCGAAAACCAGTTGCATATGGCGAAGAATTGTAAATATCTCGAGACAACTTATATTTCTTGACTCCGGAAGTAACCGGAGGTGGTGGAGGTGAAGTCGCACCTCGAGGTAGGGTGTTTTTCTTTGCTGCGAAAACACGTGCGGATGAATTGCGAGGAAAGCGACCATTAGTTGAATTGATTTTCTTAGTTAATATACCAGCTGCAAATTGTCGGGATGGAACACCACCTCGATGCTGAATGTTTTCCTCAACTACACAACCAGTTACATTAAATTGATACGGCTGCGGTGAAACCACGAAAGTTGAAGCTCTCGAAAGATGTCTCTTGTGTGGCAATGAATCGGCGAATATTTGAGAGGATGATTGCTTTTGATCCGATGGCTTGCTTGGGGTCGACGTGCGATTGCTGCACAGAAAATCGTTGTGGGAGAATTCACGGTCAGGAAGAGGTGACAGAGGAGGTGTTAGAATTGAATACAACACTGATTCCTGCTCTAGAGGTTTGGTCTGGCGTTTGGTATTGGAAGAAATTTCTGAACTTGACACAGGCTTCTGCGTTTGTTTGATTACGTTCAATAAGCTCCTGCTTACCGATCCTCGAGCAGCTGTCGAGCTTGTTGCTCGACGAAGCGTTACTCTACTTTCCTGTAAGCTTGGTTTACAGCCAATTGAACTCCTCGTATCCTTTTTTGTCGTATCCTTCATAATATCTTTTCCTGAAGCTGCAACACGTTTTTTCGGAGCAAAATTTTTGGGTGAAGGAGCCAGCCGTGGTATCTTGGATGGGCGATAGGCGTTCAGATCACTGCTTCCAATTTTTTGCAACTTCTCATTAGGAGGACGGCTTTTCGGTAAGGTTTCGCTACCTAAGCTCAAACGCGGGATTTTCGATGGGCGATTTACAGTACTCAATGCTTTTAATGATTTCGAGTGTACATCATGCAGCTTTACAGCTGATGAAAGAGAGCCAGGAATTTGTTCAGCTTTCACTGAGCTGAATTGCGCTGAATGGGCCTGAACTTCTCGGCTTTCTTCACCTAATTTCTCACTGACCATGGCTGCTAGGCAGGAAATCGCGCGTTGCTCAGGATGTGCCGTCAGTGCAACATTCTCATCTTCTTTGGGCAAGTCTGAGGAACTCGTAGGCCGCCATTCATCCCTTGAGGAACCCAAAGTGTTGTTGCCGACAGACGTCAAGTGCCAATTCTCCAGGTACGAGTCTGATGGACCTGCAGAAGTCCAAAAACTGATCAAAACCTTTACCGATTGTCACTAATAACTTTGACCATAAGGGCTAGAAACAGAGAGGCAGTAAGCTGCTTAATAAAAGGTGTAATTTGCAACAAAAAGACGTAAGTTTAAAAATGAAGAAATTCACTGTGTTACCGCAAATAATATTCTTGAATGTTCACCTGGCTCAGGTTCCACCTGCAGTAACTGCTGCAGATGCGCCGCTTGCCGCTGCACGGCTTCAACCAACTGCGACTTGTCCCAGCCACGGTCCCTGAATATAAATGCGATATTGAATGAATATGATAATGAATGAAATACGGTAGTGAATGAAATACGATCGTGAATGAAATACGATCGTGAATGAAATACGATCGTGAATGAAATATGATCGTGAATGAAATACGATCGCAAATGAAATACGATCGTGAATGAAATACGATCGTGAATGAAATACGATCGTGAATGAAATACGGTAGTGAATGAAATACGACCGTGAATGAAATACGATCGTGAATGATATACGATCGTGAATGAAATACGATAGTGAATGAAATACGACAGTGAATGAAATGCGATGTCGTGCGTATAGTGGCAGCTTCAATGCTCATTTAAATCACGGTCCTAGTAAAATACTTTATTGCACAAGACGTTACATTCATATAAACAGTTTCCTTCGCACACAAGACTAGTACAAGAAAATGGCATCCATTAACTTTAGTGAAAGGGACAGCTTTATGAACCACCAGAGGCTGCTTTAATGACCGAGTTCCTACAGCTGCCTTTTCTATCCGCAATTTCCTATAGCACAATTTCAGTAGTCTCTAAAAACATTCTTACAATTCTTCTAACACTCATTCTAACTTGACAACACATTTATTAAATATAAGCCTAATACCTAATAATACAAAAACGTTTAATTTTAGACCTCAACAACGATTGTGCATGAAATACGATCATGAATAAAATACAATCCCGAAGGAAAATACAATCCTAAATGAAAACAACTCAAGTTGTGAAATTGGTTGAATGAGAGCGGTACGATGATTGTGGTTTGTTTTGGGTGACAGAAAGTAATGAGACCCGAACTTTGAATTTGGCGATTGATAGTAATTGCCTACTGATAGTACTGAAGCATAAGTACCATTAGCACCTCAACGTGTGATAGGCCGTTTACGATCGACTCTTTCTCCAGTTCTCTAAAGTAAGCACTGCACGATCTATAATGCACTGCACGATCACTTTATTTGCCGTTTAATTTACATGTAATATTTGCATGTATACACTCGAAAAGCCTAAGGATAAAGCGAAAAGCAAAGGACCTTTGGCTCTAAACATGGAATGTATCCATTCCAAAGGTATATATATACCTTCGTGATTTTTGTGTATACAAAAGAGCAATTAAATTTACAATGAAACAGTGAAATGAACACCTCGATGGAACATTAGGCATTTGAAGATTTGATGGATAAAAGATGCAAGTAAAATTTAGAAAAGGACAGAAAATTAGATTGTTTATTAGCTCAGCAGAAAGTTGTCTAATAATCGAGGATTCTCAATCATCTTGGAACAATAATTTTATTGCGTTTTTTATAACGAAACGTTGATCTGTAATTATTATTTATGCTCTGACCGGATTTCTATTTCGAAAACTACAAAAAATTAGTAATGAGTAACAGGTTTGAAACCGTTACCCGGAATACTGTTACTGCTCACTCACCTAAATGCCTCAAGCAAGCCCTCGGTGAAGTCTTTGCTGGTGGACATGCAGTCAGCAAGACTCCTGGCGAACTCTACGAAGTCCTTAAAACATTCCTTGCAGTCCCTTAAGGGGATACGGCATTCTATACTGTGTTTCAAAGCTTTTTCTTGAAGAAATTGCTGCATTTTTCTGGACCTCGTCACGATTTTCCACATGGTAGTGGAACTGTCATAACTGGGACTATATCCTGTAGATAACATTGTGAGCAGCTGGTAAAAAATACAAACTTTTCCTCCAAATTTATAACTTAAGCGCGACCGTTTAGATTCTCGTTATCAAACTAAAATTAAAGACGGTGTTTCGAATATCGTAAAGAAAAATCTTTCAGACCTTTTGTCTAATTAAATGAAAACCAATTACTCTCAGATATCAGAACCAACGTGGTGTTAAGGGGCAACACGATTCTGCATTTACTGCTTCTCACAAGATTTTCTGTTCGGAGGCTCGGAGCGAACACGTGGTCGGACCAACTCAAGCGCACGTCTTCTCACTAGGCTAGTCTACGAAGGACTGACTATTGCGGAGGCTGAGCACAACCGCATCCGCTCCTGCAGGTCTACACGTGGGTGAGTATTTTCACCCCGAAATGCAGTTCTCAATCTGGTAGAGAGAAATTCGTGGGAAACAGAAATAAAGTCGATTGTAACTTCCGAATTTAAGTATGCCCAAATGAATTGTTTAGATGTATTTTCACTATAAATGGGTTCAGAATTTCAAAGTGCAGTTCTCAATCTGGTAGCGAGAAAGTCGATGGAGACAAAAATAAAGTCGGTTATAACTTCCGAATTTGTATATGAATATGTGAATTGTTTAGATGTATTTTCACTATAGATGGGTTCGAAGGAATCATCAGGAGCACTAATTCCTAAAATTCTGTCCTTACCTGCAGTGAAAAATTCCACCACGTGGTATCGTTAAACTATGACTCGTTTTTCAGGCAATATCAGCCAATAGAAGCTCACGATTTGTTGGGGGTGCAATTAAGGGGGATGGAAAATAAGAGTTCCACGGTCAACGTGTGCATGAGAAAATATACAAAAAAATTAGAAATATTTCGATCTCTAATATGCATAACAATTGCGTTTCGTGGGTTGAAGCTAAATGATAAAATTATACGGTGATGGACTGTAAGAAATAAGTTAATCAGCAAATAATTGGTCAGTTAATAAGTTAATCAGTTAATAAGTAAATAATTTGACAGGAACAAGCTACTTCCGTCCAATGTAAATTCTGCAGCGCCTCTGTAACGTTGCTGTGAAGAACAACGTCTTCTTTCGAGCATGTATCATCTATGTATATGCTTCTAGGAGATTTGAATTTAAGCATTTTAGAGCTAAGTAATTATTAAATATACCGTCAATAACTTTTAGAAATATTGTGATATTTTTTTAGAGTTGTGTTCAATCAGACAAGAAAGAGAGAAAGCATAGAAGTTATAAAATAAGCATGTCTGGATGTGGCATCTCATGTTTCATGAATTAATTTTTGACATATCGACTGTAGGTTCTAAAAATGAAACATCATGAAAGTTATGGAGCCAGTATGCATGGAGCGTGTGTGTGTCAGCGATACGATTGAGCCATATTGTCACAAATTGTACTATTTCATCACTCATATATTGTGCAAAGAAATATGTAAATTTAAGATGAAAATAACATGAACCTAAATTGTGTTCAAATGCAGCGCTGCCATGCCTCCTGATTCTTTTTCGAAATTTAATCTCAACGTCGCGTTTGTCTCGAAAGAATTCTACCAAATAAAGAAATTGTGCGTATCTTAGAAGATACGGAAAATTTTTCCAATTCCATGCATATTGAAATGCCGTATTGATTACGTGAGTTTTATGATACCTATTCCCGATTTCTCTAACAATTTTCTTCAAATTAAATGCGGCTGTTAAGAGGCATTGAAAAATATCGGCCCGAATTCCATTGAAGTCAAATACAACAAGAATTTAAATCATGCTATAAATTATAATTATTCTCACTTCCTATCCTATTGAGAACAGACATGGTCGTAAATATTTTAAAGCCAACCATGCGTTTATGCAAGCAAGTATTTTTATTACCGAGTAGACTTTGCACGCGTTGAGTCTATATCTGCCTTCAGTATAACGCGTCACCAGAGCTGGGCAGCTCTACTTTGAAATGTAGCGGCCGCTACCGCAACCGCTACATGCTCTAAATGTAGCGGGCGCTACCGCTACCGCTACAATTGCTTAAATGTACCGCCGCTACCGTTACATGTAGCGCACTACTGCCCACCTCTGGTAGCAACTAACATGTTGTCACTAGTAACAGGCTGAGGTTGACAACATTACACCGAAATCTTTCGTACAGTTTTATTCTGTAATTTATATTATGTATGTATCATGCTGGTTTTAAATAATATTTAATACTATTAAGTAAAATCTAAAGGCTTTATCCATAAATGTAGCGGTAGCGCTGTAACGGCAAAACCTCGTATCGCTACTTAAATATGTAGCGGGCGCTCCCGTTACCGCTACAATTCCTTAATGTAGCGCGCTACTGCCCACCTCTGCGCGTCACGCACTTATCAAGATTGTTTGAGTATATGAAGATATTGTTTAACTAATGAATAACTATTACTATTAATTTAATAAGTTGAATAGTTAATGAAGCATCATTAGTTAATGATTAATGATCCTTATTTTAACTGCCTAGCTGGTACATAACGTCGTATCTGTGTTGTCGTTTCGAGATCTGTGTGAATTTCAACTCTTGTGTGAATGAATGTGTCGCGTGAGGACAGTTAAGGCTTGTATAGTCAAAATGCAGCGAAGTCTGAGAGCGAGGTTTTCGCGACCATCGTACATGAGTATACTTGTATACTTCAATGAGGTCCCCACGCAGACGTCGATAACTGAGGCTTGGAAGCTTCATAATCTTTAATCTTTCTTCATAGGACTTGCCTTCAAGCCCAGAACTATTCTTGTTGCGCGTCTTTGAATTTAGAATGTCTTCTTTTCTTTAATTGATAAATAACTTTTATTATTTAATCAATAAGGTAAATAATTAATGAAGCGTCATTAATTAATGATTAATGATACTTATTTAACAGCTTGGTGCAAATAACGTCGTATCTGTGTTTTCGCTTCGAGATCTGTGTGAATTTCAACTCGTGTGTGAATGAATCCGTGTCGCGTCAGGACAGATGCAACAGGATTATGTCAAATGAGATCGTCGTTATATTCAAAAGATTTCAAAAGATCAAATGACGGCCAAGTCGAAGAGTTTAGTTAATGGTCTGATAATATATCAGTCGCGTATATAAGAACAGTCGCCTATGAAATTCAGTCACAACTAAAATAATCATTATTCATCAACATTCGATTCATCAATCACCAACATTTGCTCCATCAATCAACAACATTTGCTACATCAATCAACAACATTTTCTCCATCAATCAACAACATTTGCTACATCAATCAACAACATTTGCTCCAGCAATCAACAACACTTGCTCCATCAATCAACAACACTTGCTCCATCAATCAACAAGATTTGCTCCATCAATCAACAACATTTGCTACATCAATCAACAACATTTGCTCCATCAATCAACAACATTTGCTCCATCAATCAACAACATTTACATACTTAATTAAATTATCTATACAACAGCCAGTCCTTGGTCAGCAATACCGAAGATTATCTATAATTTCAACTATCTGGATTTAAAAGGAAATGTAGCTTGTTTGTATTTTAAAGAGTTTTGCAACCTTGTAAATTTGACTGTACTTCCTCTCAAGGTTTACCAATAATAAGTTAATGAGTCAGAATAAGTCAAGAACCTATAATCTATCAACAGAAATAAGCAGACCAATTTTAAGCTTGCGACGTTAAAAATAGCCAGGCAGGAACAACTGAACGAGGACGCTAGCGAACACTGATTTATCTCTTTAATTCTAATTAAAATGTGGGATCAGAAATGTCGTACATAAATACCAATAAACGCCGAGAACATTTAAAAATAATCAGAAATATAGTGGATTCCGATCAACAGGAATATTCAAAATGTAGCAGGAAATTTTATGATTCAAAATAAAAATGCATAACATTACGCAATAGCTTGCTTACGCGAATGTGGTGCCCTTAATAATTAATACTTTAATATTTTTAATAATAATAATTTAAAAATCTTCAGGAAGTAATGAAGAATCCACTTTACTCAGTCACCAGAAGTGAAATAACATACAATTTATAAGAACTATGAAACGATTTCCATCTACTATGACAATCACGATAAACACAAAGAAATGCAAATACTTACACATCACTAACTACGAGGGTCATCCGGAAAGCAGTACCCCTTTGGGAATTGAACAAACGGAAGTAAATATTAACAAATTTAAACATGTTTATTGAAAAGAACATGTATTACACTACTTCTCTACATAATCTCCGGTCAAATTTAAGCATTTGTCGTATCGTGTCACGAGTTTTTGTATACCAGTGTCATGTTCCTCCGCCACCAGTGTTTCTGGGATCGGCAAGGTGTTCTGCTCATCGATTTCATGACTCGTGGAGACACAATCAATGCCAATGCAAATTGTGCAACATTAAAAAAATTACGGCGGGCAATTCAAAATCGACGGCGAGGTCTGTTGCATGTCTACTGGCGTTATTCTCCTGCACGATGATGCCAGGCCGCATATGGCTCGGATAACGCAACAACTTCTCCAAAAATTCATGTGAGAAATTTTCGACCATCCACCCTACAGTCCGGACTTGGCTCCTAATTCAGATTTTCATCTGTTTGCGAATCTCAAGGACTTCGTGGCAGGGACCAAGTTTCAAAATGACGATGAACTGAAAGAACACGTGACTGCGTATCTCAATACACTGGCGGCGGAGGAACATGACACTGGTATACAAAAACTCGTGACACGATACGACAAATGCTTAAATTTGTACGGAGATTATGTAGAGAAGTAGTGTAATACATGTTCTTTTCAATAAACATGTTTACATTTATTAATATTTACTTCCTTTTGTTCAATTCCCAAACGGGTACTACTTTCCGGATGACCTTCGTAAGTTTAGGAGTAGCGCAAAAAAGGTTACTCGCAGCAAAAGCAGAATAAGCAATAATTGGGCAGGTATCGCTGCTCCTAAATAAGGTTCCGGCCAAAACTAAAGGCATCGTACAAAGACTTCACGTCAAACTGGCACTGGACGTGACAATATCAATTAATGGAGACAATATAACGCATATAAATATCTCCGAATCCAAACGTAAGTTATACAAAATATACAGATTCAAAATTACATTTACCGATGGCTCAGTCGTGACCGACTGTTTATTCAAAACAGGCATGCTTTATTTGCAGTGGGTTTGGAAGCTTTAACTCGGCTGTCAGCGGAAAAGCTGTGACGCTGACTAAAGCAATTATGACCAATTATATTTTAATTGTTCAACAGCTTTGTATATGTGTTGGTGTTAAATTAACTTTTTCATTTCTTTTGAAATGATTTAGCCGTTTTTTAGACGCTGCATAAGTAACGTAACATGAAGTATGACTTGAAGTTCAAAATGATAGCTTGTAATCTCATTCTTTACGATTCTATTCATACGCGACAAAAATTCGCTACTTAATATAATGCTAAGAAATATGCAAACATCGCTATATTTGCTCACTATAAACTTTTTCCTTTTCGGGCTCGAAAGGATGACGTCACGGCACTGAATCGCCAGATGCATTGTGGGATCGGCCGCCATATTTGTAGCAGGGTCTAGCTTTCGCCTACGTGTCAAATCTACTGCGATTGTCTATTTTTGAAGTTTTTGCTTGAAGATGGGACGCTACTGCACCGTTGTAAGCCATTTAAACAGAAAACTATGCAATGGAATGCGTTTATTCATATTACTAGCCATGAATGCCGTGTATATCGTATCAGTTTATGGCTTATACTGACATACCGTAACGTATATCATATCAGTTTACCAGCCGTGAATATTTATTATATACGATACTATACATTTTCCAGGGGCAAAATCTGTTACTTGCCTTTAGATAAGCTACATAAGTAAGAATAAAATTTAATAATATTTACAGATCCTGATAACATTGTCATGATCCATTATCCTGCAGCGATGATAGTGTTGTTGCAGTTGGCTGGTTTGTTGGAAGATCAAAATGATTCGCTTTGTTCTATAACATCAAATGTTTCGAGTTCTTTACATTGCCTTTCAATTTCAAAATAAATTGGTTTTGCAAAACGTCGAAGGTTTCAGGTGAATTGGTGTGTTGTTGGTCAGTTGTGTGGTCTGAGGTGTCACATGAGCGCGTCCAATATCGGGATCGGTATTACTATGAGCCGTCCGAAACCTGGTTACCTGGTAAGCATTGATAAAATTCTATCCTTTTCCTCTTCAAAAAGGTGAAAAGGAACTTCATTTTCCATTCTTAGAAGGTTCTATTCATCAGCATCATTATCTTCGTCCAGTTGTACTACCAAACTAACTCTACCAAGTACATCGCCTTTCTTGATTCGTTGAAGTTTCGTTTCTCCATCGCCTGTACCCATCCATCCACAAATTGTTTGTAAGCTTCAAGTGTCTTGTATGCCTTGAATACTTGCAAGGTGTATTGGCTGACCACCAAACACCAAATAGTTTAGTAAATCACCCTGTTAAACGGGAGGCAGGCTTGCAAAATCTGCACATCACGGCTTTGCCGGCACTTCGTTGGAATCAACATCGTTAATGTCGAACAATTTTCTTAAATATCGCTCTCTCACTGAAAGAGGGAGTTTTTGACAACAGCCTAATCCTTTCTGCTTTGTTCTTTCTTTCTCCATTGCTACTAAAACGTCCAAATGTGTAGGAATGAGAGAGTAAGCTGAGGCGCCAGTGTGATACAAAGATGGCGGCGTAGCAACGCGGCTAACGTGGATACGCGGGAGCTTGGCGAGCCCGATTCTTTGTTTTTGAGTTTTGGCCAACCAAACAACCGGAAACTGACCGTACCCAAAACTCAACGCTAGCACGCGCTGCAGCCTCCCCGATCAGGTTAAAGGAATAACCATTTATATAACTTCTGACTATTCCTATAGGCAGAACCATTCATATAACCTCTGACTATTCCTATAGGCAGAACCATTCATATAACCTCTGACTATTCCTATAGGCAGAACCATTCATATAACCTCTGACTATCCTTATAGGCTGAACCATTCACATAACATCTGACTATCCTTATAGGCAGAACCATTCATATAACATCTGACTATCCTTATAGGCAGAACCATTCATATAACATATCTGACTATCCTTATAGGCAGAACCATTCACATAACATCAGACTATTCCTATAGGCAGAACCATTCATAAAACTTCTGCTTACTCCCACAGGAATAACCTTTCACATGACCTCTGACTATTCCTATAGAGTATAGACAGAACCATTCATATAACCTCTGACTTATCCCCATAGGAATAACCATTCCCCGGAGAAAACAATACAATTCAAAATGGAGACAAGAAAGGAATCTGTTCAGGAAAGTCTTTGAGGCTATTTTCTTGGTGCAGATTTTCAAAATTCTTTGTTCGGTACGCCTTGCCTTTGTGAACCAGACTTGAATTTATCACGTTCAGGGAATTGAGCCTGTCTCTAGACAGCCCAGGCCATATACTTTCAAAACTCGCTAAGTGAACGTAAGTACTTACGCTCTATTTTCTTGTCTATGATTGGAGGATTTTGCTCGCAAGGTCGTCAATGATTGGCTGATGAACTTACGATCTCTTAACTTTTTCTGAAAGTATAGGCCCAGGATGGCAGTAAATAAGGTGTTATTTCCAGCAGAAATTTCGATTTAAGTCAACGTTCGAACTCATGTTAATAAAATCCTGCAATTTTAATTGTGAACATTTATTTTTTATGGCTGTTATTTTGGGTATAAGTGTGTTAGATAATTTGTTAAACGATTTATCGTCCAGGTTCATAGTTTATATGAATTCATGATCTATAAAGCCTAACAATAATTCATAGTATATAATAATTATATTTTACGCCCGTTTTAATCCACTGGGTGGTTTAATATTTTTTTGTCTAGACAATAGACACGCGGTCGACGACTTGAAAGTTTCATGCCTAATTTATAATTATAACGTTCATTATTAAAAACTTGATTGAGGGAATAAACGTCAGGGTAATTGTTTCGATCTCTCACACAATTTACAAGCAAAAAAACAACCGAGCACATTTAAGAGCCTGCATTCCATGTTTCCTAAAGCTATTGATGTGTCCAGTAGTCATACATTTCCGACTAGCAAATATTTTTGACCAGCAAAACTGATTTGTAAATATTTTTTCAGACACAACACAATATGAATGATAAGGCTCTTAGAACAATTTACGTATCAATTTATTTAATATTTATCTCTATGATTACATCACCCATCATTTTGGTTTATTTTTTACGAAGTGAAGAAATTCCCGACAAACATGTTAATAATTACGAATGAATGCGGTGGTCGGGGCGGTGATCAAGATAGGCCGACCAACGCACAGGAAAGACGTCTTGCATCTTTCCTGTGCCTTGATTAAATGGAAAGACAAAGCTGACATGAGCTGTTAAGACAAAGCTGACATGAGCTGGAAAGACAAAGCTGACATGAGCTGGAAAGACAAAGCTGACATGAGCTGGAAAGACAAAGCTGACATGAGCTGGAAAGACAAAGAAACTTCCACTGACCAACATAGCGATCGGTCGGCCGCTCTACCTTCTTCATGAGCCAGACTTCAGAGCACTCGCTCACACACTTCACACAGGCATCACACATGATGCCAATCATCGGACCACAAACACACCACACGCATGCACCGCAGAGACACCACACGCACGCACCACACAGGACCAGTCGCACGCACCACACACAGGCACCACACGTACGTACCACACAGACACAACATGCACGCACCACATACACGTACCACACACAGAAACCACGCGCACATATAATTAATCGCGCACGCATCACACAAAGGCACCACACGCATGAACAACACACAGACACCACGCGCACGCACCACACAGACTGTCACTATTCTGGAGGTCCCACTCTCAAAGTTGGGAGCCAGTCCGTTTATCATCCTATGATCTTCCAAGTGTACAGTATGATATACCTTTCTCTTCTCCTCTCCAGTGAGTACAGTTCCAGGTGTTTCAGCCTTCCCCAGGAGTCAAGCTTCAGTTCCTTCATACTACTGATCCTGTACGTGAAGGTCCGCTGGACTGACTACAGTTTCCGCACCGGTTAAGGTCACAGATCTGTAATTTTGGAGTTTTTCTCTCTGATCTCCTTTGTGGATTGGCGTTAACAGTCCCACTTTGAGTCCGTCAGTAAGAATTCCTTCCATCAATGAGGTTTTCCAGAGCGTTGTAAGCGTCTTTTCCAATGCTCCGAAACAACATTTAATCTGATTAGGTAGCATATGTGCCATAAAATTTACACGGAAAACATAATTATTTTTAAATGTGATATTACTAAAATATTTGACCGTATAAAGTTGTTCGTGCAACATAATGTTCACACGGAAGACATATTAATTTTTAAATGCGATATTACTAAAATATTTGACCGTATAAAGTTGTTCGTGCAACATAATGTTCACACGGAAGACACATTAATTTTTAAAGACGATATTACAAAAATATTTGACCGTATAAAGTTGTTCATGCAACATAATGTTCACACGGAAGACATATTAATTTCGTTGGCACAATAACCGGTTAGTCGTCATGACATATACTAAAATTTATGCATGTAAGGCACACAAGTTTCAAGCGTGAGCAATGATCGTTACTATTGATATGCTTCGTAATTTATTAATCGAAGTTACGCCATTGGATAGAATTCTCGACAATTATTATTACGGCACATAAATTGGTTAATGGGGCGATCTATAAGATTGGTTAATGGGGCGATCTATAAGATTGGTTAATGGGGCGATCTATAAGATTGGTTAATGGGGCGATCTATAAGATTGGTTAATGGGGCGATCTATAAGATTGGTTAATGGGGCGATCTATAAGATTGGTTAATGGGG